>NW_006263376.1:429081-432190 GCF_000469605.1 Apis dorsata
ATGCGTAATGGGGATGGGGCAAGATATAGGCCTGATCGTTCTGCATAAAATAATTCGTCTCGCCGAACATCGGCGTTTGAAAGTGATTATAACTCGGACCAGAGGCCTGTTGCTGTTGTTGTTGATGATGAGTTTGTTGCTGCTGCTGCTGTTGTTGCTGCTGCTGCTGTTGTTGTTGTTGCGTCGATGGTTGTTGAGAAGACGTAGGATCTTGCGAGGGCGGCCTCGAGGAAGATTCGCTCGAGTCCGCCGGTGCGGTCACGCTATCGCGTTTAACACCCACGTGACTATTATGATTACCAGCTTTGCTGTTGTTGTTGTTACTCTCCTCCTGCTGGGCCTGGCTCGCCCACTGACTTAGCAGGTTCTCCTGGTGGTATCGCAGGTGCACTTCCAGACTTTTATCGCTTTCGAAATAAAGACCGCAATCCTTGCAATGATGCTCCGGATTCGAACTGCCACCTACGTACTGTTGTTGCTGCTGTTGTTGTTGTTCGACACTCGTCATTTCACTCATATTGTCCCTCTTTCCTCTACTCCGCGCGCTTTCGTCTCGCTTTCAGACGCCTTTCTTTATTTCGTCTTCCGAATAAGAAAGCCTCGTCTTTGTTTCTCTCTCACTCTCTCTCTCTTTCTCTCCCCCCCCTTTCTCTCTCTTTCTCTCTCTCTCTCTCGGTGAACAGCGCACTGTCCGTGTAACACACCGTGTTTCACTGAATCGAAAATGTCGTGTATATATATATATATATATATATGTAAATATATATACACATACACAGACACACAAACACGCGCGCGTACACGCGCTCGCGCGCGCGCCAAGTTCTGATAACAGTCTGTTCTCCTGATATCGCGGTATTTCGTTCTCTCGTCGTTCACTTTCTCGATCTTATTTATTATTAATATGTATCGCTGGAAAAGAGATGGGACGCGGATCACAACTCGGGACGAGGCGGTCGAACGTGGCGTGGAAACGCGTCGTCAAGTCGCGACGTCTCGCGTCTCCCTCCTTTCAACCGTCGACGAGCGTCGATACAGGTTTCCTCGCGGACCGCACATGGACGATGATGACTCGAGAAAGAAGACGCGCGAAAACAGGAGTCACGTGAGATAGCGAGCAAAGCACTTTTGCAGGGAGGACGGTTTTTTTTTTTTTTTTTTTTTTTCTTTTACGAGAGTGGGAGGCCGAACGAAAAGAAAAGAAAGAAAAAGGAAAAAAAGCGGAGTACAGCGTGTTCTACATTTATCATATGTTGACACGTACGCCAGGTACGAAGAAGAAGGTCGAGATCAATCTCGATCGCTCCAGCTGGTGCGACTCCGACCGTATCACTGTGCGCGGCATCGTCGTCCTCGCCTCGACGATACGCTGACGACGACAAAGACGACGACCACCACCGCAACCACCACCACCACCGACAATCGTATTAGCTTCGATGCTTGTTCCAAGACGCGATCACGAACCGGCTTCCCCCTTTCAGTTCCAGTGCGCGTCCACCGACGCTGTCCGTGTCCGAATGTTGAGAATCTTCTCGGCGGAGGAAATACTCGTACAGAAGAAATATACGCGCTTTCGAGCGAAGGAAAATAAAAGAACGGAAAAAAAAAAAAAAAAATAAACAATGGTACGCGTACGATTTACATCGTTTAGGTCCACGATCGTTCGATTTCCTCGATCACTCGTCCCCGATATTTCGATAATTATCGACTATTCCTCGAAGATCGAATTCACACGGTCCAACGATAACAATCGTAACTCCTCGTCCTCGAATCATTGGTCATATCACGATCGATCACTTATCACTTTCTTCACTGATACAATAATACGTCCATTATCTCCACGTTTTCACTTTTTCGTCCACGAGAAACTATAGCAGCAATACCGCACGGTCGTTCGATCACGTCGTACGCTCACGATAAATAGGTACGGAGCACCGAGAATTTCGTACTATGATCGAAATTCATCGAAATCTGGAAAAGATGAAACGTGTGTATGCGTGTGCGTGTAACACGCGGGCAAGAGACGAACGGTTGGTTGGTTTATCCTTCGAACTGCGATTGTAAATAGCTGGGAGATCGTCCTCAACCTCGTGTATCTCCCTCCTTTTACTCCTCGCCCCTCCCTTCCGGCGGGATCGCTCGTTCACTCCTTCTCTCTTTCTCTCTCCCCCCCCTCTTTCTCTCTCACTCTAATCTATTCACACACTCTCCAGAACCGCGTCGTACGACCGCCGGTACTGTTCTGTCGGTTGGAATTCCGGAGTTTCGTTCGAGTCCTCGGGCTCGCGCCAAGGCACTGCTCTCTCTCCCTGCTTTCCAAGCCTTCTCTGCCATCCCCTCTATACCGTCGCTTGCTAGCTCACATACTGCCTCTTCCAACCATCTCGACTCTCTCTCCTCGATGCCGACTTCTTCCCCTCTCTTCTTCTACGCCTCTACGCCGACGAATGATGCTCCCTCTCTCTCTCACTCACTCTCTCTTTCTCTATCCTATTCTCCACACTCTGCGTACTCTCTCGCTCTCCAACAGTTTCTCTCCTTCTTCCTTCTTAACGTTACTACGCCCGATCCTACTCTCTCTTTCCAATTTTCTCTCCGATTCGTCTTCCCTCTCTCTCTCTCTCTCTCTCTCTCTCTCTCTCTCTCTCTATCCCTCTCTCTCTCTCTCTCTCTCTCTCTCTCTCTCTCTCTATTTCAACTACCTCCCCACCTCCCTCTTCTACGGTTTACGAGAATAACACCTTTCTCCGTTCGATCCACTCATCTTCCTTCCTTTTCTCGCTTTCTAATCTCGCCCCTTCCTTTTCCCTTCCACGTTCCCGCCGCTATACCCCGCCTTGTCTCTCTAACGGTATCCTCCCTTTCCCACTTTTAGCCGTCGACCAAAGCTCCCTCTTCCCGCAACGATGTAGCTCATAGACGAGCGAGAGAGAAAGAAGGCAAAAAGGACAAGTTATCCGACGAAGAGGCGAATAACTCGAGACAGCCAACCAAATTTGAGACGTCGAGCGCTTCTTGCCCCCACCAGATCTTCCTTGCCCCTCCGCTCTTCTGTGACCGTCCAACGCTTCTCGTTCTCCTTCTCTCTCTCTCTCTCTCTCTCTCTCTC
>NW_006263376.1:432197-432858 GCF_000469605.1 Apis dorsata
TCACTCTCTCCATTCGACCATCTCATCCTCTCGTCTAAAAGGACTACGAATCCTGTGGGATACCGAATGCTTCTTCTTCTCTTCGCCTCTTGTTTCTCCCATTCGATTCTTCTCCTCGTTCGTCTAACACCGTTCGTTTTTCTTCTTCTTCTTCTTCTTCTTCTTCTTTTCCTCTGTCTCTCTCAAACCTCGCCACTTGTTGTTGTTCTTCTTCTTCTTCTTCCTCTTCGATTCTCTTGCTCGCTTGATCGAGGGAAGAGAAAAGAGGACGAAGAGAGTTGCGCATGGCACAGGAATCCTTGCGCCTTTTAGTATCCTCGACGTTGTCCTTACACGCGAAACTTTATCCGAAGAGATTTTTCGGAACTCTACCGCTTTTTTTCGATGGAATTTTCGTCGACGATCATTCTCTCTCTCCCGCGCTTCGTTTCCTCTCGCTACTTTTATTTCCATCCACGAGATCGAGAGCTACACCTCGGTCGTAGTTGGTTTCACCGTACCGAAATTTGCCTTTGCCCCGACGCGACGTGTCCTTGACGATGTCCTTAGAGCGGGAAATTTTAGACGAAACCTAACTTAGACGATCCGCTGCGCGGATCTTTCATTTTGTTCTGAAATTCTTCGGTTGGAATAATTTCTTTTTTTTTTTTTTTTTTTTTTT
>NW_006263376.1:433295-434502 GCF_000469605.1 Apis dorsata
GGCCTAGCACGTATTCAGGCTTATAAGTCCGTAATTTATAGTCATTTGAATTTTATATTGCGGGATAATTTAATTGCTTGTGTCGGTTTTTTTCAAAACATTGCATGGACACTTTAATTATCTTTTGAAAATTTATGAACTATCACGGGGCTTGGCAAATAATTGTGCAGCATTAAAAATCATAAAAAAAAAAAAAGGTAAAGTAAGTTTTTGAAATATCGAAAAATATTTTTTAATTCCTTCTTTATTATATGCTTCTTTGAAAATTTCTTAGAAAATAATCGTGACAAACTTGTGTCTCGTTTTTCAACAGTTATATACGTAATATCCACAAGTTTTATCGATGTTGATTACGTTTTTTTTTTCGCCCTTCTAACGCCAGTGACGTGGCTTCTTTCTTTCATCGAAAAAGAAAGAAAAAAAAAAAAATTCATTCCCTGGGAGAAAGGTCAACCGACCCAGTTCACCGTAAACGCAGTTCATCTAACTTCCTATTAACCTGTTAACCGAAGAAGACGAGTTACTCTTTCGTTACTCGTTGCTTTCGAAAACGTTATATTCTCGTAACGCGAGTATAAAGCGCGATAAAAATTCATCAATAATTATCCAAGTCAAAATCAATTTAATTCGCATTTTTTTTCTTTTATAAATAAAACTCACGGTGTCCGTTGAAACTCGAAAATTCGAACGAGCTGAGCCGAGTAAGAACACGCATCAACACGTACCAAGGATTCCGATAATTATTCCCGACGTTTACAAATTTCTATTTGCCAAGCTTCGATAATTTTCCAAGCAAACGATTTATTTATTCGTTCGCTTAAAGAGAATCCAGCTCCAGGCTCGTATATCACAGCCAGTTCCCTTCGTGTTAAAATCGCGTACGCGTCGTAGCTCACGTCGAATTGGCGGCACGGGAGGGCGTTTTGTCTCAAGGAATTACCCGCTTAACAGGTTCAAAGCGGGCACGAGTCGGCCGCCCGTAGGTGTCTGCGTGAAAAGTGCGTCGGTATTATTCACCGATAACCAAACTCTATGCCCTCCTCCTCTCCTCTCCTCCATCTCGCAACCTCCCCTATCCCCCTGGATCGGATTGTACCCCGCACACGGCCACGGAGCTGCTCGGGAGAATAAAAAAAAATGTGGGTAACCTTGCATTTTTTTATCATACCTTCTTTTTTTTTTTTCTTCTTTTTTTTTTTTTCCACGC
>NW_006263376.1:434687-442202 GCF_000469605.1 Apis dorsata
CTTTGCATACCGAATGCGACAACCTCCTCTTCCCCGATACCCTTTGCCAGTCGCTATCCTCTGGTACAGTCCGTACGATCCACGATTCGTCTCTCTCTCTCTCTCTCTCTCTCTCTCTCTTCTCTTCTCTTCTTCTTCTCCTTTTTTCATCGCGCCAATTTATTCCATTTATGAATACGTTTATTACGTTGCATCGCGACCACCTGACGCGAGAAAGAAATTCGGGCCGTGTGTGTGGCCAGGACCAGCCACGTGCTGTCACGATGGATAAACGTCGATCGCGATCGCGCTTCCTTTCATCTCGATTCAATTAGACGGAACGTCCTGTTCCCCCTGCTTGTTACGTAACGTTAGTTGTTTAACCGTCGTGCGGTACTTGCACAGACGAAAAATGTTGCGAAAAGGAAACTGGAGAAACAGGGTTTCTAGGAGATCCCGATCGAGTAATAATACGAAGATGTTGTAAATAATACAAATTGTCTATAGTTTTCTTAAATGGCGATAATCCAATCGTAAAAATTTGTTAAGATGAAAGTAAATAGTTTCTTTTAATTGTTTTATAAGTTTGAAACGCGTTACAGCCAAAACTTTTATTATTTCTCGTTGAAATACCACGATGTATCCAAACAATATCGACAATATTTTTTGTATTTTTTTTTACGACACCGCAATCGTCGTCGAATTACACGGCAAGTATCGGAGCAAAGCTAAATTGGCCGGTTATTTCGTATTTCCTTGGCAAAGGAATTGCTGGAGGGCCGGATAAACGAACAGCGTTATACGCGCGCGCGCGAATCGTAATTTAACACGGGCTCAATAAGGGGTAATAAAAATCGGCGGTTGTTAAGTAAGTACACGACAGGAAAACTCGAATCGACGAAATTATAACTTTTTGTAACGGGACGTACACGTCGAATGGTTGCGTCGAAGCGATAATAGGGGAGGGGATGTTATATGGACGGTAATCGACTCGGATTATTATCGAGAATCGCGTAATCGAGTTTTTTAAAGGCGAGAGGAGGGGTACTCGGCGCTATTTCGAAATAATCTTGAAAGACAGTGGTGTTAGGTTAGGCGAACGAATGGCGAAACTGGGAGTTTAGGTGACGTAAGTGGGGGGGTTGCGAGTCGCGGCGCACGAGAAGGGTAAAAGCCGCGAGTGGAGGATTTGGTGGGGAGGGGGGTTGGTGACGCAAGCGGAAAGTGGAAATTGTTCACAAATCTAATTGTACGACGCGCCTTTGTACTTGGTCCTTATTGTTCTACTTTGTACTTGGATGTTTTATTGCGACCCATTGTGGCCGCCTTAACCGTGCAACGTAATTAATTCTGGGTTTCAATTTTCTTTTCCAACGAAATCATTCATGAGTGCGCGGACGAGCAGCGCCGTCCAAAGTCTCGTAAAAGTCGTCGATTCCTCTCGTATTTTCCGATCGTTTCAACATTACGCGCGATTATTTATAATTTTTTCCACGCTTCGAAATTTTTCCTCGCTTTCCGTATATCGATTCCGATCCTAGTCGTTGCACAGTCGAGTTTGTTATCGTGTTTATACGTAATGGGACCAAGTATACAAGATTTGAATAATACATCTCTCGATCACACGCGACACGAGAAACCGTCGAAAGAAAGGTAAATATCGTCGAGCCTTGGTAAACATGGTCTATCCGGAACGAAGATAGAACGATCTTTTCTCCATCATCGACTTGGCTTGCCTCTGGTTCGATAAGAGGAAGATTTATTTCCTTGGCCGGATCGATGTGATTTATTACGAAACAATATTATCTTCTGTTTCGAACGTTCCAAAAAATATTTTGGAATCTTTTAACGATACAGGCTCGAACACGTGGAATAAATTTTATTCGTCGAAATTTTTTTCACTTATAAATTTATTCGAATATTCGTTACCAATCTCGTCGATTCGGTCGTTGCACGCTGCCTTTTGTATTTCGCGCACGTCCTATCGGCGAAGAGAACAGCTTCTGGAAGCTGGAGCTTCTGGAAGATAGACTTGGACAAAAATAACGCGATCTACGTGGCTGGAAACGTGGCAAAACGCTCGGCACCGCCTCAAAGATTGCATCCGAGAACGAGCAACGACGTCAATTTTCGAACAAACTTATCGTCAATCCCCTACCTTTGACACGTAAAGCGACCGTAATGTCAATCGAAATACAACAATCGTGTCCGAGAAGAGTTCTACTTCATTTTCTTAACTCTATTAAAAACTTTTATCGAAACTTATTCATTGAAAAAGTTTTTATTCCTCTCCACAATAACTTCTTACGATTGAGGAAACTTATTAACATTCTCGATGCAAAAGTTTTCTTTTACAACGTTGGAAAATATTCTTTATGGCGAAGCGAAACAAAATAAAGGACAATAGAGTGTGGAAACAAATTATCCGGGACGAGGGATTTTCTTTCTTCAGCTATTATACAAGTAATTGCAAAAATGCAATACAGAAAGACAAAGACAATTTTAGAGAAAGAAGAAAATCTTAACCACGGACTTGATTTTTCGTCGAATAATTTTCCAAAGATCGTGGAAACAAATTGTATTGTGATATATATTGTAAAGCTAACGCGCATTTTCAGAGAGCTTGGAAGTTATCGACTCGAGACATTCTCCGACCCTCTCAGCCTCACAAACACACACCAGTGTACATACGCGTGGAACCACGAACAATAATTTCCATACTAACGTTATCACGAGCGCCCCTGCATCTCTGGACTACGTGTTAGATTTGGATAACGCTAACTTGACAGAAGGGGATGGTCACCCTCGTGGAAATCTTCTCGCCTTTCTGCCAGGAAAACCGCATCTCCTCGACCCTCGAAATTCGACTTTTCTGCATGTTTGTCGTGTCCTTTAAACGATCGAACTAAATTCACTTCCTCTTGATATTTTTACCTTTCCTATCGCGTTCACCTCGCTTCTCATCCTCGACGACTGGAAAACTCTTTTTTCGAAAGAACGTTAATCAAAATAAAGCGTTGCGATTGTTTCTCTTCATTTTTTCCTTGATATTTTTTCGTCTTGATATTCGATCGATTACAAGAATCGAAGGGACAGGTCACCTCGATCGAGGATCCGTATCGATCATTGGCCAACGATCCGTGATCCTCATAACCGAGCGAGGAAACGGGATAGATGGAATCGGCCTAAGCAACACCAACCCTCCCACGAATTTCATCCTAGCAACCCCCTCTTGCTTCCGCTCGGCATTTTCGAGGTGGACGCCGAGCTGACCGAATCACTATCAGCTAGATATTCGCTGGCGTGGCGTTTGCGCCCCATTTTATTAAGGAAATCCTACCCTGTCCAACCCGTACCCCGCCTCGCCTCACCTAGATCCTCCGAGACGAGGGAGGAGATTTCCTCGTCGTAACACGTGCGACGACGTGCATCTCCACCGATCCCGCCTTCCCACCTTTCCACCCATCCCGACCATACCACGGCCAAGCAATTGTTTTCCCCGGGATGGAACATTTTTCTCGCGAGCACGCGGCGGACGAACGAAGAAGGAGGAGGGCAACGTCGGATTCTTCGCTTCAACGTCATGCATATCGATGAGCCGAGAGTTCGCTTCCGAGCTGAATTCCGCGCGCACGGAATTTCCCAAATTTTATTAACAACCCGTATCTCTCCGATATTTTTATCAAATGCCAATCCACTCGTTTGCACGCTCATTTTCTCCCTCCAAAATCTGTATTATTGGAATTAACGATACAACGACAATAGTGTATTATTCTCTGTCCCATCATCGAAAGAAAGAGAAGTCGGAATCCTCGGGTAGAACGATCGAGAGATCGAATTCGAGTTCGGCCAGAAATTTTCCTTCCACCTCCGTGGAATTCCGTGGCGTCGCGGCCATCTAGACGGGGGCAAGCGATAAAAATATTCCGCAGCGCCGGCAGATAGGGAGCGGGAAGAGGAAGTAGACAGAGGGAAGGGTGGCAGGAGCCTTCGTCATTAAAGGAAATTATAACAAAGTGGGTCCTCTGCAGTCCCGTTGAGCCGCCGTTGGCCCGCCGTGGATGAAGCTTTATAAGAGGAGAGAAGACGGACGCGAGATGGGAGGAAGGGCGAAGGAAGGGCTGACTCAGTTCGCGCGGAAAACGAATTGAAATTTTAATCGCCAACCCCCGCGGACAAAATGCGCCCACCTTTCCCGTCCTTCCACCGTAACAATCCCTTCTTCCTGCCATCCTCCACCCTACTTTCTCCCCTCGCCTCCCACTCTTCTCCTCTTTTATCCTCTCTCTCTCTCTCTTTCTCTCTCTTCTTCCTTCTTCTTTTTTCTTCTCCTCCTTTTTTTCTTTTCGGAACGGGGTAAATGCTTTTACGCGCCTCGCTATTATGTCCCGCACCCCAATGTCGTCCTCCTCCTCGTTTCTTTTTAGCGGCTTAGCGTTTATTTCAGCGGTCATTTTTGGGTACCTGTACTCCCTGTTATCGAACTCGATATGTATAACATCGCGTAACATTTTGCTTCTCAACTTTGCGATTAATTTTAATCGCATATACGTTTCCTTTCGCGCAGTTGATGACTCGTTCGCCTGAAACCGATTTACCGGTTCTCGACGACTGGTCACCGCGTATTTCACGTGTTCGTTCGGGGGTATTAGGTTGCCTCCCTCCCCTTTCCCTCTCCGTTCTTCTTTTGAAAATTATTCGAGATGTATAAAAACCGGTAGAGCACGTACACGTGTATACACGAGGAGCGAGAGCGACGAACGCGATCGAGTCGGACATCGATATTCCGCAGACTGAGAAACGAAGGAATGGACGGGGAATGGAAAAAATAGGAGCGAGACGAAGCGAAGAATCGGGCGGGAACCTGAACCACCACACCTGACGAAAAACGGATCGCTTCAAAGACGATGCTCCAAGGACTCCTTCACGGGTCTTCCTTCGCCCTGCCCCGTGTCCGTATCAAATTTTTCTCGTTCACGGTACGCGACTCGTGCGGAGAGAGAGAGAGAGAGAGAGAGAGATGGGGACGATCCTCGTGGCTATTGAAAACTTATTGAGAAATCGTGAAAGTCGATCGGCGCTCGACCCTTGGGTGCCATTGTCGACCACGTGCAACTCCGTCCGGCATCCACGAGGAGCAACCGTGGCCCGCGGACAGAGGGAACGAGGTATAGGGGAAAAAAAGGGGGCATTGTGTGAAATTAGAGCCCTTCTTATGGTAATTGGACCACCGTATGATTGCCGGGTTACATTCGACGATCGCACGGACCTTATAGTTTTCTACTGCATTAGAAGGCCAACGACTCCTACCGGGACTTTCGAGGCACGTGTCTTCCAATTTTTTTTTCCTTTTTCATCCTTTTTTTCTTTCTCTTCCTTTCTTCTTCCTGTCTTCCAAACAGAGAGCGCGAGATTCGAAACGACGTTAGAAACGTTTCCAGGAATCGAGGGAGTTTATTTTTATCAAAGAGATTGTGACGATAGCTTTCGAAATTTGTCGTTTCCTTCCTCTCTTTTCTCTTTCTCTCCCAATTTTTCCTTTGCGAAATCTTTCTCCCCTCGCCTTTGGAATTCGATCGATAAACTGGTTAATCCCTTCCCTTGTATACGTTTAATCCTTCGAAATCCGTTTCGAAGAATCGGATTCCTTTTAACCGAAGGCACGGGCAATCCGCGATTCCGTTACGTCCTTCTCCCTTTCCCAAACGCAGCGAACCTCGTCCCAATTTTTGCCTCCTCCTCGAGGTTTCCCCTTTTTTTCGCGAGACCGCAGTTTTGAAAGCGCGCGCGGGGCGCTCGTTACGTCACGCGTGTCCCGCGAGCGCATAAAATATTTGCCCCGGCCCGATCCCGCCGGCCGCGCCGTGCCGCCACGGTTAATAACGAACGCGCCAGTTAATCAAAGCGGCTGTGACAGCTCAAGGTCAAACGCGATCCGTTTTTTCGCCGTCTCGAACAACGATCGAGAGTTAATTAAGAGAAACAAGCCGACCGAGTCGAAAAAAACCTCCGTCGGAAAAAATCGAAACGACGCCCCTCGCCTCGCCCTCGCGTACCTACTCTACGCGCGCGTTTTTTCCTTGCGTTTCTTTTTCATCTTCCCCTCCTCCCCTCCTTCGTCTTCCTCATCCTCGGCCCTCCTCGCGAGATACAGAGCCGCGAGAGACTCGCCGGCACCACGGTTCCCACAACATCCTTTGTCCAGTCTGGCCGCAGAACCAGTGGTGGAGAAAGAGAGCCGCGATCTCGGCCGCTGCGCAAGAGGAGAACGAGGAGCGAAGAGGGAGAGAGAGAGAGAGAGAAGGAGAGGGAGAGGGAGCGAGACAGCTTGGACCCCGAACTAAAACTAAAACTAGTCTAACTGCATCGTGACGTCATCCCGCGGCGTGATTTGCCTTAACCTTGGACGCTCTTTCGCTTCTCCCCCATCCCGTCCTCTCTCCCCCCACCTCTCCGCCTCGCTCCCCCTCGCTCCCTTTCTCTTTCTCCTACTCCCCTCGCGTTTTCGCAGCGAGAGGAAGGAAAGGAGCGGGCCAGGATAACGCGGAGGAGAGGAGAGGATGATGGCGAAGCGGGGGTGCGAAGGGGGAACGGCGAGGTCCTTTTGTTTCGAGCAACTCGACGGCACAATTAAAGTTCGTTCGCACGAACTTCGAGTTTTCCACGAATTTCGTGGGCCACGAAGTTTCGAGGGCGACCTCCGACACCGAGTCGTATCGAATCGATTGTGAAAATTGCGAATACGTCGCTGACCTTGATAATCGATCGCATCGACGCTCGGGCAGATGGATACGTATGTGTGTGTGTGTGTGTGTACACGACGATTTATCCGACTTATTCTCGCAACGTATCGGCCGATACGTTGTTATTGCGCTCGACGATACCGGTTTCCAACACGATCGATACGATTAAATCGAATTTTAATCGAACGGAACGAAGACATTGTAAAAGTTTTAATGAGAATTTGAGTGGATGTTCTTGCAACGTTTAATTTTTTAATCGGCCGGCTATTTGCTCGTCGTCCGGATACGCGTTTGCGATTTCAATTTGTCAAGGATATCTGGATCAATGTTCCTTTTCTTTTTTTTTTTTTTTTTTTCTTCTGCAAGAATCGCGTAATCACCGCTGTTGTAACTCGTTAACGTAATTCCCTTCCTCCGTTTTCGATTACGCTTTTACGTACCGTATTACATCTTTCTTCTTTTTTTTTTTTTTTTTTTTCCAACGACGAGAATCGTTTATTTCGTATTTTCCAATATAATCCACTATTTTCTTCGGCAATTAAGCCGAATTAAGCGTGTTCCCCGAAACGGACGTCAAACCGTCTCCGTTCCACAAACACGAAAATTCCTGGCCATTCTTCTTGTCGAGCCGTCACTACGTCGAGAAATAATTCAAACCGCGAAAACCTATAATTTTCGTTCGTCGTGTTCCGCCGAAGATCTTATCGATGTCGAAGAAGAAAGGAACGGATAAGACGGGGAGAGAGAGAGAGAGAGAGAGAGAGAGAGAGAGAGAGAGAGAGAGAGAGAGAGA
>NW_006263376.1:442397-445208 GCF_000469605.1 Apis dorsata
CGATACTATTAGTAAATACAGAAATACCGTTCCCGCGGGCGAATGCCGCGGAGACCAGTTTCGTGGTATTCACATTAATTTTCGATGCGTCGTCGATCCGGCATGGCCGGGCGCTGTTCGATTTCTTCTTCTTCTTGGTCGCGCTCGTTCCTTCTTTTTCTGCCTAGCCGAGAGACGCCGACCCTCTCTCTTTTCTCTTTTCCACGAGGTTTCGCCTCTCGGAAACACGAAATGCCACGAGAAACGAGCCGCAAAAATCCTTTGTTCGCGCCCTTGTGACGCGGCCGTCGAGGCCTGTGCTTTTCTTTCCTCTTCTGACAATACTTTTCCCGTCCCCGTGTCGATAACAATTAGGAGTAACGAGGATGGAAAATAGACAGTTAAATTTAGTGACTAAAATGTTTGGAATTTTACTTTTAATAGCGTCGTAAATTTACATGCGCTCCTTTTGTCCGTTTCCGGAGCTATAAATCCTAACGATGGAACGACGCTAAGAATGGATTTATGACTAATTTTTATGTCCTTAATAGTTTGTTTTTACCGTTTAGCAGAGGGTAAACTTAATTACCTGACGAGAACGAAGGAAATAAATAAATAAACGAATAAAAATATAACGGTTCTTAGTCGACAACGACGACGAGGAGATGATCGATGGTGGACGACGAACAAGCGATCGTCCAGAAAATTATTATTACTCTCGTATTGCTCCGTGCGAAATTTCCACGTTTCTCGGATTTATCTCGAAAACCCGATTATTAACGCATAATCGGTGAGACGAATTACTCGTAAAGAAAGAAGGAGGAGGCTTATCTCCCCGTGTGTCGGCACCCTTCGCTCGCATAGGTTGTTGAAACGGCGCGTATCGCAGCCAAGGACGTGGCAACCGTGAGGGAAAAGAAATTAGGGCAATCATAATTTGCCGTGGTGCAATGGCGATAAGAAAGGACAAGTGCACTCGTTGGTGCGCTACAGAGGGGTGGTCGAACGCCCCACGTGGGTGAAGGCGAGCAAGCGGCAGGGAGGTGGTGAGTCCCTTTGTTTCCACGAACAATGTTGTATACCCAGTACCACTGAACGAACGCCTCTGTCGGGTCGAAGAGCTCGAAGAAGTGCATCGCGACGTCGTGGTCGTGGCCGTCGTCGTTCCTCCATTGTGCCAGAATCCAGGTAGAAAACCGTACACCGCTCCGTATTTCCACCACTTGGACGCTTGTTCCAACCCTCCTCGACCAGGGTATCGATTGCTTTATTACCGCAATTTCCAGATTAATTCGCCAAACGGTATTCACGGATCCACGCTTTCCAGGAATCCTCCAATATTCGTCGTTCCGTCGGCCCGACTAATTGCGAGCGCGTTTAGAGGATTAATTAATTTACAGTACTGGCTATCCAACCATCGATTCTCTTCTTCCGCGATATTCACCGTCTACATACCGTCGTTCGATTGGTAATCTCGATGCGCAGCGCGTTTCGATTAATAATAATACGACGGGGAGGAAAAGCATCGGGGAGAGGAAGGAAGAAAACGAGAATGCACGAAAGGGAGAAGAGGAGAGAGAAAGAAAGAAAGAATGAAAGAAAGAAATAAGAGGAGCGATCGTGGTGTCGGCGACAATCGGTAATTTCATCGGTCATCGATCATCGTGCAACGCGATGGGATTGGCCGACGTTTCGGGGTTGTCGACGGAATTCGGCCCTCCGATTGGCTCGTGCCAAGTGTGAGAAAATCTTCCGCGGGAATGCTCAATGCCTGTCGAGCGAGATGATTTATCGCAATGACGTTCTTTTTTTTTTTTTCTTTTCCATTTTCCTTTTCTGCATCGCCGCCGATGCGACCAACCACGCGTCCCTATTCGCGAATTTTAAACGCGTTCTTCGACTTCCTCCTTCTTTTCTTCGTCCACGATTTTGGCCATTCTTATTCTTTCCTCCGAAATAATTAATTCATCCACGCTCGATTCGATCGCGCTCCAATCGTTTTTCGTTTTCGAAAAATCGTTACGAATCGGAATGGAATCGGAGGTGAGGAAAATGAAAATTCAAAATTTTCTCCTCGTTGCTGATTTCAATTTCTCCCTCTTCTTCCTTCTTTTTTTCTCTTTCTTTCTCTTTCGGTTCATCGATGACGCGCACCAATGCGGCACGAAACGTTGCGTCGTCGTTGTATTTTCGTAGCATGTAAATAATGCATCCGCTGCACCGCACCGTTCAGCGCTCCGACGACGAAATTTTCATAGGAGGGTGCGCTCCCAACAATGGGCGATGATCGAGCTATTTTTGCAGGTGAACCGATCCTTCTGCTTCTGGGTGAAACGATTTTTCGCCGTTTCGAAACTTTTCCAAATGGTTATCGGGGGCAGAAAGGACGTGCGTTTAACGGGCCGATGACGCTAGGAACGAAAAAAATAGAGCAAACATCCATCGCGATTAAAATTATCTCCGTCGTCTTCCCGATGAAATATCCGTCTCTTTATACCGCCGTCCTCTCCTTCTCCCTTTGCACGATTATTAGATCGAAGGAAAAAAAGTTGCTCGCTCGAGAAGATGGCGACTCGAGGACGGCGATAGAATTCGTATCGGTCGATTACTTTTGCCAATCAGCATCGAGTTAACGCACGAGCCGAAGAGTTAATTTAAAGAGGGGACAGATCCCGGAATAATGCAAACGTTTCGCCGGTATCCGCTTACGAGGAGATGCGGGTTGTGCATCTCCTCTCTTTACGAGGGTGCATGTCAACGACCCTAAGCAAGCCTGTCGTCGTCGAGGGCCGACGTACGGGGGTGGCCTCGGATTCGGGGGATGAGTAGAAG
>NW_006263376.1:445523-452013 GCF_000469605.1 Apis dorsata
GGGACCGACCGGCGTGTTTCGGCATTTTTCTGACTGGGTTCCTCTCCCGAGAAAGGAGAGGGAGGAGGGAAGAGAAGGGAAGGGGAGGGGTGATGAGCTGCTGTCGTTGCTACTTTGGGATAGGTCGGCGCACGAACGCCGCCTTCTGATTTAAGATACGCCAGAAAAAGGAGAATGAAACCTGTAGGAGAGGGTTATTTACCGGTAAAACTCGAGCAGCTTATGTTCCACTTTTTCCTTTGTCGCGGGGCAGAAGGTTTTTTTCAATTTGCTTCCTCTCCACGTAACCTCCCATATAATTGTAAAAATTATGCTTATCGAAAGACGCAAAATACCGTCGGATTTAACGATGCTTGAACGGGATAAACGGCGAAATGTCATTTTGCAATTTCGTAGCGGAAAACCTTTCGCTACGATTTTCCATCTCCCCTTATCCCCGTGCCTCGTTTCCCTCCCTCCACGTGGAAATGAAAGAATCGACGATGGTCTTTCTTGTTATATTAACAGGAACGAAGCGAGTCGAAACCGGGGAGAAGAACTGTCCTGGGACTCTTTAGGCGCCGTCCACAACGAGATTAGATATTGCAAATGGACGTGGCTTATCTCGGGCGAAACGACCGGCTGGACTTCAGACCTGTCCGCGATAAGAACAACTCCGCCAGGATTTCGCGCCCTCTTTTACGATTCGATGTGTGGACCGCATTTGCATTTTTCCCAAATTTTCTCTTCCATCCCCTCGCTCCCTGTCATCCCTGCTCGACCAACCGATTACCACGAAGCCTCTTCTCTTCTCGTTAAATAGACGTTTCGTGGATCGATTTCCATAATCGCGTAATAGTTCTATTCGCCGATCTTTTCGTTCAAAATTCAAAGAGAATAAAAAGAAAAAAAAAAGGTGAAGAAATTAATCCATCGGACGATTCGTATAGTTTAATAAAAATAATAAAAGAATCGAAGGGATTTCGAAGGCAATAATTTTAAATTGCGATCGATCGGAATCGAGTGGGGAAATAATTTTTTTCGTCCCATCGAAACGAACGGATCTTTTTCGAACAAAAAGGGTGTGAAAGTAAGCTCGAAGAACTCTTCCTTTTTTTCTCACGCGGAAGATAACAGTTTTATCCCCGAGACCGAGATAAAAACGAGTCTTTAACGAGCACTTAACTCGTCCCCCATCAATAAAAGAAAATTTCTACTGTCTACGAGCTGATAAACTGGACCCGTTTCGAACAATGAATCGTTTCGTTCCTCCGCTCGTTTCTCTGCGTTCACGCACGTTCGTTCTCCGTTCCTCCTCCACGAATCGTGTCCTAAGAATCACGAATCGATTCGATTCGACCAAACAAATCTCTCTAACGTAGCGCGATATTATATCCCGAGATCTCGGGCTTCATCGGATCCGGACTACTACGAGGCGAGGAACGATGATCGCAAGCCCGTATGCTGCGTTTGACACGGACCGGATCTATTCGATGGCCAGGAACGTGATATATAGATGTGGAACAACGTAAATCCACAAACCAAGGTCGGGCTAATAGCGCTACTACGCCCGTACAATGTTATTAATCACGCGAACGGGTTGCCGAGGGTCTTGCGAACTTAATTAATTAAATAATATAATAGCCGGAGAAACTAGGGAACAACCGCTTTCTCTCATTCTCTCGGTCGGGTCTCCTTCGTCTGCTACTGTCCCTATCCATTTCTCTCTCTCTCTCTCTCACTCTCTCGTCCTCAGCCTCGTATCGGAAACGTCCATCAGAGGCAGCATCCCCCGGGCGTTGTTCCTTCCCGCTGTCCAAACCTCGTGGCGAACGCACTACTAGATATCGCTTTGGTATGCAGCTGTAATTGCGTCATTTCTCCTCCCACGTTCCCTTCCTTCGTGTTTACGTATCCCCTATGCTTTTTCACCGTCGTCTTCCAGCAAAAGCGGCCGAATTTTCGAAGGGGTCGAAGGGGTTGTAGGAACGTTCGACTCGCGATATACCGACCCCCTCTCTTTCCCCACCTTTTTTGCCAACGTGAAACGAACGAGAAACACGTTTGATTTATGACGGAGATATATCCCTGCTACGCTACGTTGAAACATTTTCGAATCGACAGCGCGAAGATTAAAAAGTTGCGCGTCATCGCCTCGATCCCGATGAGAAGAAGAGGAGCAAGAAGAAGGAGAATATTCGCGCGGATCTCGTTTCGTTTAAAACTCGTTGCGGATCGAATTTGGAAATTTCATGGACGGGAAAGAATGATGCCTAGGATGTTCTAGGGGGGAGAAGGGAGGGAGGAGAAGCAGCGGATGGCGCGAAAAAAAAAAAAAAAGAAGGAAACGATCGGTTTAACGATCCCTAAACGACTCGGTGGCGTCATAATTTAGAAAGTCGCGCAAGCTCGACTCGAGTTATCGGCGAAACATGCAACTGGCCGGATGCAACCGATCGATAGCCCACCCGATAACCTTGGTCCGGGCTCGGTACGGAAAGAGTTTCGTGTCCCCTTCTTCTCGCCCCCTGGTCATCGCTTTATCAGTGAATGCTCGTTTGGCGCCGGCGGCATGCATCATTAAGCTTCCAGCGTGCCGTAACGCCGACCGAAGCTTACTTGCGCGGACCTCCTACACGACCCACGTACACACAGCTACGTGCACACACGCTTTCCGTTCGCCCTCTTTATTCCACTCTCCTCCTCCCTTCCACCTGTCTCTTCGTCGCCGTCCGCGCAAACGAGAAGGCGCACCAACACACGGCCGCGTTTCGTCCCCCCTTTCGGCCCCCACCCTCCACCCTCCGCCCTCCAGCTTCAACCCAATTCCCCTTAACGCTAATTTATCTTAATTACATTCTACGCGCGTCGGGCGGCGAGCGTGTGTGCGCCCGTGTCCGTACGCGGCCTGCCACGGAACGGCGGGTGTGTGCGCGCGGGTGATTCGTATGCGTGCGAGGGAGCGAGGTCTGGACCCGTTGATGGCCGCGCGAGCGCGCCCCTCCACCACTCCGTAATTGCATGCCACCGTTATATGGGTTTTCTGCATTTTACGCCGCCCTCTGCGCTCGATCCAGCTGGGGAGGGGATACGCTAGATTTTACGCGCGAGTCTAGTTTAAGGACAATTTCGACTACGAGGCTCGATGGCCTCGAAGACGAACGAGAGGACGCGGACGAGACCCGCGATTGATTTCTTTTCTTTTCACTTTTCGAGCGAAGGCGAACGAGAAAGACAATTGTCGAGAGATTTCGCGTATGGACGTTACGCGAGCTTTAATCTCATCTGGAATATCCTACCGTTGTCCGTTCCAGAAATTTCCAGGGGATGGTTCTCCTGCATCGATCGCTGATTCTCCGAAATTTCCGGGTGACGGCAACGATCCCTTTCTCTCTCTCTCCACTCCCCGCCTTTTTCGTCTTCCACGTGTTTAGAAACGGGGATCACCCTCGTCTTCGAAAATTCGAAAACGCGTCGGTGCTCGGCCATGTTTCGAAGAATTTTAATTGCTTCGTATCGGTCCACGTTATCGAAAATATTTTTCGAGATTAATTTTATCTCGGCGTGGAGTACTATGTGATTTAAATTATCGAGCAAGTGTTATCACGTGTCAATTTCATTTTTGCTTCAACGCTATAGAATTCGATCGAATAGCGTTAAATACGATTAGTATAATTTATTTAAATGAAATTAGAAAAAAAAAAAAAAAAGAAAAAGAAGGAGAAGAAGAAGTTAACGTAATTATCTCCGTTGATAATTATAATAATTATAAATCTTCTCCTAACTCGATTCTTAATTGAATATGTAATACAGTTCGTAACCATTTGGTGATTTTGTACAACTTAATTGGCTCTAATAATAAAATTATAATTCCAGGATAATATTGTTCTACTGATTATTCGATGAATAATTTAATGGAAACGTTAGCGTGTATACCGTGTATACATCGTAACTGTTATTACTGCGTATATTACAAGCTTGACGTACTTATGATGTAATAATTCAGAGCATAATATTACATTCGCGTAATTGCACTATCATCTCCGTAATGTATTATACTCGAACATCGTCCACCATTATCGCGCGCGGCGTGTCTATCACCGCGTCCCAATTTAACATTCAACGTTCCAACGTAATTCGCGTTATCAATTTCTACTTCGATCGTTGTTTCCGTACTCGAAATCACCGTTCGTTCCGGTTATCGAGCATTCGATTCGACGATTCGAGAATTCATCGCGATTCAAGTAATTTTCTACCTTCTATCTTCTACGTTAAAATTACTTATCTCCCTATCCAGAGCCTTCAAAGAGTTACGAGGCTATCTTTCAACGCGAGAAAATCTATATCTATCGAGGAGGAAATCACGTCGCGTTCCCTGACATCTGTCGGTGATTAATCGAAACGGTGGCGTTTCGAGCAATCGGATTATCAATTTCTAGCTCGATCGCGAATCGAAACCTCGCTCGGTTTGCCGAATAAGAGAAGGGGACGCGAAACTATCCCCTCTCGATTCGCAGAGGGGGTGGCGGTAGCGGTTTGGCCCCGTTTATCTTGAGATTGAGCATTAGGATTCAGTATATGGTGCCGGCCTTGCCGGTGGGAGATAAGGGGGTAATTTCTGTTCACCGAGGGGGTCAGAACTGCCCGTAGCTCATCTCTACGGCGTATATACGTACTACCCCCGTGGCCACTTGGCCCACCGGCCCCCCCCCATGGTCGAAAGTCGTTTCCACGATCTTAGGGGCCACGGAGCTCGGCTTAAGCCCCATGCAAATTAGATGCGGGATCTTATGGATGTAGATATAGCGGTAAGACCGTTGATATAGATACGAGCCGCGTCGTAGAAAGGGGATAAACGACTGGTCACTCGACCAACGCGTTAATCATTTATAGCCTCGTATGGATTACCATCGTCCTCTTATTAATTCGATCCAGATCCACTCTCGCGGTGTTGTCGTTGCGTCGTTTCTTTTTTCAACGCTTAAATTTCGTTCGATCGTGGAAACGCTTATTCCCCGGATGAATTCCGGAAGAGATGCGACTTTTATTCCGCCTGTGTCACGAACGACGCCTTTTTACGTCACGCGAGCGTTTCTCGGTAACAGCGCATCGATTCGAAAATTTTCCACGGATCGTGCGATCGTTGTTCGACGCGACACGCGATTATGCAAAGCGTCGTAACGTGTCGTTAAGCGACATTACGCCGCGCTTTTGAATCGCTTGCTCGCGCAAAACGCAAAATCGTGACGATACGTCGCGACGATTTCAGAAATTCGAGGTTTTAAAATATTCTTTTTTCCCTCCTACTTTCCGGAAAAAAAAAAAAAGAAAAACCTATTTCGTTCGTCCCCTCGTTTCCAGAATCGATTTTCCAGAATCGCAGAGTTGTTGACCGTGGTGGGGATGCTCGCCTTCCAGATTATTTACGAAGTTCTGAGAGGGTGCGCGTCCGTTTTTTCGGCAGCCTGCGTGGAGTTCTCGCGTGCGCCACGGTCCACGTGAACGAAGGACCGGACCACCCCTTTGGCTTCTACGTCCGGTCGACACCCTTGGACACCCGTTCGTCGCGTGCATTGGCGTAAAACTTAAAACTTGCTTCCAAAAAATTCTCCTCCGCAACTTGATCGCCCGTTCCAACAATTACGACGCTTCCACAATTCGTAAAAGTCGAATCGTCGGCGAGATATCCCCCTCCTCCCCTTCCCTATTCCCGATTTCCAATTCAATCCGCACGACGAATTAACTTTAAAATAGGAGGTTCCTTATTCAAACGAACCTTGTTCCCAGGAACAAAGATCGAATCGAGACGAGAGCAAAGGAAAGGAGAGAAGGAAGAGACAGAGAGAGAGAGAGAGAAGAGAAGAAGAAAATAGAGAGCCCCTCGAACGGACGAGCTACGCCAATGTCTCGTCCACCCCTTGGTCAAGGATGGTTTAGGGTGGAGAGGAGAAAAGACGAAACGAAGGCGGGGGTGAAAAGGGAGCGGAGGGTGTGCGTACGCCCTTACGCACTTACCCTTACACGTATCCAGGTAACGTACACTTTTGCATAAAGCAAGCGTCGAGCGCGCATTCGCGCACACACGCACGTACACGTAGGTGGTCCTTCCTTCGTGCACCGAGCCTCGTCCTCGTATATCCGCACATAAATTACACCGAAACGTGGCTCGGAGGTGGTGGCGTGTGCGCGCGCGCGCGATAGTAGCCGCGGCGTCCGAGGCGTAGGTAGATATATCCCGGAGGAGGAGGAAGGAGGAAGGCGAACGCGCGGAATGGAGAGAGACGGAGAGAAGGTGGCGAGCGGAGAAGGGCGGTAGGTAAGACAGAGAGCGGCGCAAAGACGGACAAGGGTCGGGGGGTGGAGGCTGGGCGGAGGTGGCTCTATCTCCTGCACTCCTAACTAACATGTATTTTGCATAAAGCTTACATTACTTGAATTACAATGCTCCAGTGCCGTCTCGTGCTACGCTCCCTTCGCGCCCTTCGCATCCCCGACGCCCGCCTACACCCCG
>NW_006263376.1:452806-456137 GCF_000469605.1 Apis dorsata
TTTAATTAAAGTAATTTAAATGACGCGGTTGAACGGATCGCGGACGGGGAAACCGTCGCCAGTTGGCCACGACTTTAATTATTTGATATCCAGTTATCCGCCGAGCGTAATATCTTTTGTTTCGACGAGTTTGCGCGCCTTGTCTCGCGCGGCAGGCCGAAATTTCGAAGGGAGAGAAAAATAATCTGAACAAGTCGAAAATGTTGGAGAATACAATCGATTTATCCGTTTATCAATCCGTGGAGAAGATGATCGCCTCCTCTTCACCGGATCTTCCTGTCCTTGCTCGTTTTCGTTTCGCGCCGTTACACGTAACCAAGCTGCCGAACGAAGTACAAAGAGGCAAAGACTTTTCACGTACTAAAAAAGATCCTTGTTCTTCGCACGCAGAAACAACCCACAAAGAACTTGCACGCGCCAAGCCCTTATCGGTTTTTCACCTCGCATCGTCCCTTAACTTCTTTCCCTCTCTCTCTCTTTCTCTTTTTCATTACTCACGCTCGCGTGCTTCTCCGCGCGCTTGTCGGGTTAAAAGAGGGAAAAGAGGAGAAAAGAAACAAAGAAGGAAAAAAGAAGAAGAAATAAAGTACGAAAGAAACGCGACAGAGAGGAAGATAAAGACTTTTCAGCGGGTGAATAAAAAATAATTTTTTCTTGGGGAAACATTCCCCCCTTTCGAGCGGGGGTGGTCGAGCGACGCGGCGGAGGGGCGCAACATCTTGTGCACTCGAGCCACCCCGTTGGACAAAGCCCTTATTGGCTTTTTTCTCCCCCCGGACCCTGTATCCCTTTTGCCCGGCTTTCCTTACATTATTCACGCTTGTGTACCACGCGCGTGTATACGTGCGTGGCCGCATCACCGTAACGAGGAAAACTCGCGCCCCGTCCCAACACTAATGAACATCGCGAGCGCGACCGCGCCGAGATAATTACGAGGCCGTGTCCTTGACGCCCGCCTTTGTCCTTTCCTCCCTCTCCTCCTCCTCCCTCCTTATCCTTCGTTTCGCAGGATACCGTTCACACCCTTCCTATTCCTTTCCTATCCGTTTCGACGCGTATTAACGTATCAACGGAAAGATAACGGCGCAACGATGTAAATGATCGCTTTCCACGGATAAAACGAGAACTCGATGGTGGGAGCGAATCCGATCGAGGTGACGAACGTTCCTCGCTTCGAACGTTGACCGTGTCCTGGTCATTGGACCTCGGTCGAGAAGGAGGGAAATTAATGAGAGAGAAGCTTGGTTGATCATTCTCACGATTGAAATTACGGTATTGAGCACGAACAATCGGAATGGAAGGTGGAAAGAGACGTTCGAATCCTTTTTTTCTCAACAACCCGGCTCGATTCGATGTCTTCTCTTTTCCAATGGTCAACGCGATCATTGAAACGCGAAAGGATTATGCTTATTTTTGCAAGGACGGATCTATGAATCGACATAGCCGGGCCTATAAATTCGAGGATTACGTTTAAACGACCCGGCTCCTTCCTCAGCATCGGCACGAACCATGCACCGCACCGGATAACTTATTTAAGGGAGACGTCGTACGAGATAGCGCGTACACGGCCGGCTGGCAGGACGAGCGTTGGGCTACTTTGTATGTACGCATGCTGACATCTTACCCACCCTTTCAACCGCCTCCGCCTTCCTTCAACGGTGGTCGAAGCGGAGGAGTGGGCTGCGAGATCAATACTGGCGCCCCCTGGACCAGAGCCGCCACCGACCCCCCCTTTTTCACCCCCTTCCTCAACCCTCGTAGCGAACGGAACGAAGAGAAGGAGAAAGGGAGAGAGGGAGAGGCAGAGGGAGACGGAGAAAGAGAGAGAGAGAGAGAGAGATGGAAGGCGAAACGAGGCCCACGCGTGTGAGAGCCGGACCTCTTAGAATCACCAACCCCCAAAAACCCAGCCGCCTACGCTGCTGCCTCACGGCCACCGCCGTGGCAACCACCCTCCGAACATTCACTCTCACCCTTCGCCGCTTTAAAGCGATGTATCCGTATTATAGGCCTGCTGGAAGGAGCTGGCGAACGTAGCTGTGCGAAAAAAAATTTAGATCCTCGCTCGTTCGTTCGCAACCGAGAGTTTTGGTATATCGTGAAAATAAAATAAAAGTAAAGGTTTGATCGATAAAAGCCTTATCGATCAGATTTTGGAGAATAAGTTTGAAAATTCCTCGTGCGTATCGAAACACCTAAGATATAATCGAACGCAGAGATAACCGGTTTATCTTCCCATTCGAGAAGTTAATATCTAGTTTGATTATATCCCCTGGAACCAATCCTCAAACAACGAGTCTCTAACAAAGACACGATCGTTACGACAACGTAGCCGATGAGAACGGAACGATTCGAAGGGAGGAGAATATCCCACGAAGAAGAATATTTTCCGCCAGCATCTTAACTTAAGCGACATCTCTACCCTTTTCCATGCATCGTAGACATACTGCACGCGTCCCCTTCGAGTTTCGCGACGCATCACGGCGATCCCCTGTTTAATCATCCCGATAACTTATGCTGGTCTCCTTGGCAGCGGGCAAAAAGCGACCTGGACGCGGACGGACCCGGTCCAAGACGGACACACTCCTATCATTCCGTTAGCCATCGTGAGTTTTTGCATGGCAATTAATCCATCGAGGTAATGGCCCTGATCCTGGCCACCTGGCGCCCAACGTCCCTCTAGGACAATACCTCTCCGCGCGCCCGTCTCTTTTCTTCTTCCACGTCTTCTGTGTGTTTCATTAAAGGGGGAGAGGGAGAAAGCCCCCGTGAGATGATGACCTGCGTCATCTCGCGTCCGCGCTGCCCCGTGTGAATGCGACCACCGTCGTTCCGTGTTTGCATTGTTAAACAGCCTTTCTCTCTCTCTCTCTCTGTGTTTGTCTCTCTCCGCCTGCCAACACTTTTCGTAATAAACCACGAGACGAGCGTCTCCAGGCGCGAGAATTTATAAAAGGAGATTACGCTTTAATCCTCCACCGAGATTCTTTTCCACCGTGTCGTCGCGCGGAAACGAGGGGAGAGCGGGTTCGCGCTCACGACTCACGACGCTTTGGGCTGGAAACAAAGATGGGGGAGAAACGTAAGAACGGTTAAAACTGCGATTAGAATCGAATCAATTTGTGGAAATTTTGGAGGAAAATCTGGTTTATCCGTCGAAACGATCGAAGGGATACGCCGATAACTCGGAGTTACTCGACTTGGGAACTTTGCCAAGCTTGGATCCTCGAGGAGAGGTCGATTAATTTCTAAGGACTAAGGATCGAGCTGGAGGACTGCGTCCACGTGGTACCGTGACCTTACCGACGTGACCTCGGCTTGGGCGCCGAGG
>NW_006263376.1:456364-471354 GCF_000469605.1 Apis dorsata
CCCCCTGACCTGTGGCCTGTCACGATTACACGGTCGTCAAAGTTAATGACACGGTAATGATCGTCCGGCTTGCAGGCCCTCGCGAAGGCCAGCGCGGAGGAGCACGAGCGAAGAGGGGATGTCCGAGGATCGTGCACGCCGAGAGAGGGACACGGATGACTGATGGTCATCGCGCGAACGGTGGACAGCGCGAGGTTAAGGGTCGGTTGTTTGCGCCTAATCCTGATTAATCGTGGAACGCTCCTCCCGTGTGCTCGTACTTTTCACATTCTCGAGCGTTCACCACTGCTATGTACGAGGGTCACGGTCCAACAACTTTCAACTTTCCGCCTGTTTTTCGCCTCGTCGTCATCGCCCGCTGGAATAATTCGTTCGAAAAATCTCCTCTCCGTTTTCTCCTCTCGCGGCGATTCTTCGTATCGAGAAAAACTCCTCGTTGTTAATTAATTCACGATCGTGAATTATCGCGAAACGGAAGGATACGTGATACGTGAATCGACGTTGGGGAATCGGATAGGAAGGATTCGAAATACGCGAAGGAGACACGTGCAGCGTGGTCGAAAGAAACTTCTCGCATCAGGCAGCGACGTCGTCCACGATGGAATTGAATTCGGTGCTACCCCTTCCCCTCGATCGTCCACCGGCGGGAAGGTGTTTTACATCGAGGACCATGGGTCACGATCTGGGCGTTGCCCGATCCTATCCGATTTCGGTTGGCAGGTCGATGCCGCACCGGCCGCCGGCCAAAATTTTTCTATTGTTTGCAGGTAAAACGCGTACGCATAGGATGTGGATGTGCGTGCACGTACGAAGGTGCGTGTAAGCGTGATTCCAGCACGTGCTCACGCTCGCGGTCAAACGACAGGGATGACGGGGGTACGTTGGATGCCCTTTGAGAATATGTAGCGAATCGACGGACCTATGGTCGACTCTGATGACCGAGCAAAGAAAGAGAGAAAGAAAGAAAGAGAGAGAGAAACAGCCTTTAAAGCTGCTGCGAGAGGAAAAGGCGAGCAACTGTCGTAACGGATAATATGCAAATTGTAGGAATTTCCAGCCGTGACCGACCAACGGATTTTTCTCCACGTCGAATGTTCAGGGCGAACTTTTCGTTCGTTCCAAAATGATTCCACTTCAAACCTCGTCGTTGAAAGTGATCTTTTATTTCTACGTGGATTCTACGGGCAGTTTTTTTCTTTTCCCTTATTTTTCCTCTCTTTTCTATTCCTTTCCTTTCCTTTTCCTTGGTCTCACGATGATCAACGACGCGATCTTTCCAAATGAACAGGTGCTGCTCGATATTACCACTCGGTATTATTCGGAATCAGCTCGTTTGAAACGATCTCTGGACCACGGTTGCCAGCACGTGCCGCGATTCTTCTTGACGGGAGGTAACCGGTTCTTTTCCTTTTGTGTTCCCTCCTGCGACAATGACCAATGGTCACTCGAGTTGGAGCAGCAACGGCGTTCGGGAGATCTAGCACGTGCCTCGTCAGCTCGTCTTAATCCCAAGATTCGCAACGGAGACACGTCGGGTGAACTTTCAATCGTTTCCTTCTTCTTTCCCTCCCCTTCCTCGCCCTTACGTACGCGTGGTCACCGCGCTAATCCCGCTCACGTGTCCTTCCCTCCTCCTCCTCCTCCCTCTTCGTAACTTGGAATTTATGGCAAGTAACCGGATATCACGGGGCAACTTGTTCACCTCGAATAGTGAAGATGACGAGCACCACCGATATTTATAGCATTCCTCAATCCTTATTGAAAATCTATATTCGAATAATTCAATATTTCAAATTCTAACACGAATGAAACAGGGGAGGGGGAAAAAAATTCTTCTTCCTCGAATTAAGAATTAAGAATTCAAAATCCATCGAGAATTGTTCTACGAGAGAGAAGCGAAAAGCTCGTTTCCAGCAGAGTAGATCAATCATCGCGAGACGCGTGGCAAATAAATTCCGTTGTCGTTGTATCCTCTCCTTGTATTCGACACGTGGTCAAGAGTGGTATTTTTCCAGCTGGAAATAAATCGCGCGGCGCACCGCAGACATAGCGTCTTTCGCACGTTTCTCTAACCCTCGACGAGACAGGAGTCCGTCAAGCGGTACATTAATCACGAATCTTTTTTTGCGCTCCTCTACCCTTCCCAACTATTCTCCCCTGTTGCACGTCGACGAGGCGCAACATTTACGCGCGAGTATCGAAAAGCGTGATAACCACGATCGATGGACATCGTCGTGCTTCGAAACATTTGTTCGAAAAATCGTGCGCGTTCTCGATTCGAGGGTGATATGATCTGCTTATCGAAGTCCTTTTCGAAATCGAGGTTTAAGTTCGTGGCGCGAGGTGTTGGACGAACGAGGCGAAGTTGAAGCTGCAGTTTGCCTCCGAGTTTCACCGTGAGGTGATTTAGGAGAGTATCCGGTGCGAGCAAAGTTCTTGGAAAAGTTGGTTGCTTTTCAACGATGAATTTTCAGAAGAATTGTTCCGCGACGAATGGCGAGTCGGGGCCGATTTTTTAACGCGTATCGCTCTACGCTGCGTTAAAAATTACAGTTCTCATTAAGGGAATTAAATTTCGACCTCTTTCCTTCCAACTTTCTTTCGGGGCAATTATTTAAGAACCATTTCTTGCTAGGAAAAGTTCTAATTTAACTTCGAGACCGAAAGTGAAATCGAAATTAATTTTCTAGATTCGTTCTAGAATATATATGTATACGTTTCGAATCGAAAATTCAATTACAACTTTTCCATGCTTTTCCATGCGTTGCATCGAGAGGATCGAAGGAAAGACGAGAAGATGTAACCGGATAATATCCTCGACAGTGGTCGGTCTCTCGCCCCGTTTGGAAGGACGGGGAATCGAGGATTCCTTCTTTGAAAGAGGAGGAAAACTCGAGTGTTGCGTGGCACAAAAGGAATTGCGCGTTGTGAAAGCGTTGCCGCGCGAGGTGTATGCAAAATCCATCGCCGATAATTCCATCGGTTTAATCCAATTTCCGTCCGGGGAGGGCCGTTAATATATGCCGGCCCTCGTTCGGCACACATTCCCTCGGACGGACTCTTTCTCATCTGATCGATACGAAATCCCCCAGGTATTCGATAATCCTGGACGAATGCGGCCCAAGGAAACGTTTCCAACCGTTCCCCACCTCTCGCTCGATGCCACCGCCACCTTTTCCGGGAATTTCGTTCCCGTTGCAACTACGATTTCGTGACTTCCGGGGGACCTTCCATTCCCTCAACAGAGAAAACGTGCCAACGAATTTATAATTACCGATCCGACTCGAGAATATCTTTTCGCTATAAGAACGATTGTTTTCGTTCCACGATGTCGACGATGAGCCGATGCTTTGGAAGAATATGAAACGCAGAAGAGGAAAGATGAAGAGTTTTGCGAGTTCTCTATTCCTTTTTTTCCATTTTCCTTTTTCTTTCTTCCCTTTTTTTTTGAAAAAAGCATTTCAATTAATAGGAATTATCAGGGAATGCAGAAAAGAAGAGGATAAAATTAACCGGAATGCGAGGCAGGCAGGATTAGGGATGAAAGCGGTAGCTGTTTCGAAGGGGGCAAAATTCGCCGGAACGGAAGACACGAATTTCGTAATTCGGGGCGTTAGAAATATGCTCGTTACGCAACGCTTAAACACGGACCAGTTACTTTCGTTGTTAATTTAATCTAGGTTAAACGGTTGCCCCGGAAAGGGCCAGGAAATTGAGTAAACGCGGCCGTTCCACGTCCACGAGGAGGATCGTTTCCAACGGTTCCGCATCGATTCCAGGTCGGTGGCATAACATTTCCTTAGAATTCGCTTGGTAACCCATAAATCGGTACGTTACACCATAACGAAGGGGTGGAACACCGTCGTAAGAAAGAGAGATAGCGAGGTCGCAGAGAAAGATGGGAGAGCAGAGAGGGAGCATTATAATGTTAAAGGGATGCCACCACCTAGTCGAAGAAGGGAAGGAAGGAAGGGAGGAGAAAGGAAGAGAGGGAGAGAGAGAGAGAGAGAGAAGGCTTTGAAAGGCCGACGCGAAAGGGGAGAAATTAAAATGTAAAAGGGATGATGTGCGTGGAAAAGCGGAGGCTGCTTCTCTCTTCTTCCCTCTTCTTCCCTCGTCCGTCCGCATTTTTTCTCTCGTCTCACAGTCATTGACTGGCCCTGCCGCGCTTATAAGGAAAGGGATTTCGGTAGGAAATTAAAATTAAAAGGGATACAAGCTCGCACCGAGGGGTGCCTCCATGCTCTTTCGCCCGAGAGAAAATGCGGCAGGTCGGTTATCTCTCCGTCTCCGAGATAGATTTCGCGCGATTTCTCCAACTTTTGTCCACCCCCCCTCTATTCCCCTGCCCGATCGCATTTTCCTTCAAACCGACCGATATTATTTCATTTCGAAAGAGAAAAAATTCGAACTCTTTGCGAGAATTCCGCCGCGAGAGGAAAAGGAACGCGCGCGCACGGCAGATGACACCGATCGGTGGGGGGTAAGGAGGTAATGGGTACAGGTGATCTCCTCTCTTCTGTGAGAACATTCCCACAGCATCCGTGCGACGTGTCACCCCTTCAGTGCGCCCAATACCGCAGCCTACTTCTCCTTCGACCCCTCTTCTCCCGGTGTTTCGTCGAGCACCTTTCGACTCTCTCTCCCTCTTTCACCTTTCCTTCCTTCCTTCCTTCCTTCTTTCTTTCTTTCCGATCCACGCGGTTAAGGTGCCACTCGCTCCGTTGCACCCCTTTTCGTCCAAACAACATGGACGATCGTCGTCGAACCAACGTCGAACCCCTCCTCGTCTGAACCGTGCAGGAGATCGCAGAATGGGAGACGGTTAGGGATATATTTCTTCCGGGGACCGTCGCGAGATATTTTCGTGTATCTGCTCCTTCCATCTCTTTCCTCCTCTCGTTCCTCTCTCTTTTCGTTTCTCCTCTCCTCTCGGTTTATCGCGTTACGCCGCCGTTGTGTTTCGAGAGAAATATTAGGCCGACGAGAATACGAGACGACGACGGGACGCCATTGTGCCGGAGATAGGAGGACCGACAACAGAAACGATTCGCCGGCTCATCTTTACCTGAACGATTCCCAGCGTGTTTTTCCTCGGACGGGGGGAGGGAGATCGGTGAAAACTCGTGGGGCCAGATCTTTAAACAAACGCATGAATAGTCTCCCCCTTCTCTTTTCTTTCTTCCACCACTTCTATTATTTCCCCTTTCATCGAAAGATAAAGGATTTCGGCCGGTGTATCGATGGATCGATTACTTTCTCTTTTACGCTTTTATTCCGTTCCAATCTTCAACGTGATCCTACGTTTCGATAATAATAATTATTGGAATGGATGATTTGTGTTAACGCGCCGATTTGTATTCGCTTTCACGAATAAATAGGAAATGAGAAAAAGAAAGACGGAAGAAACAAAATTTTCGGAAGAAGATCGGTGTTGAAGGACAGGTATCGACACAGGTCGAAACAGGTGGAGGCAACGCGTCTCCTTTCCATTGCGAAGAATCGATCTTTTATATCCTGGGAGCAAAGGTCGAACGTCGAGGAGAATTGACTCGTTTCGAAACCAGATTCGTCCACTCGATCGCATTCCGACCCCTGTGACCCGATTTCCGGTTCGTCATCTGGACCTCTGACCACCGGACAGGTCCCTGTCACGGTCCCATTAGGATATCGTTTCACGGATTCCAACCTCCCAGAGAAAAGAAACGGGAAATCGTTGAAACACGTTGCGTCCTCTGACAGCATGGAACCCTTTACGCGGAACTCGACCGATCCAACGATTCGCAAGAAGATTATTTTCATCCGGTTCTCCGCACGAAATCATAGGCCGATTGCGTTTCTTGTTCGAGGAAGAATACTTATTTCTTCTTCACGTAGTTAGCTCAATAGACTTTTTAAGTTGCCGAGATTCGAAATTTGAATTTCAATTATTATCGTAGAGTTTTGCGTAATTTTAATCGCAATTTGTACGCAATTGTTCAATCTCGTCGTGTTTCGTTTCGTTATCTAGAATTTTTTTTTTTAGAATATTTCGAAGGGAAGCGTACAACGTTTGAAATTATTCGATATAGATAAGGAGGCCATTAGAATAACAAGTAGAGAGAGAATGGAGAAACAAAATTCTCGTAGGGTAAAAATCGAGGATTCGGCTCTCATAAGTCGTAATATATATATCTATGGATCTACACGAAGGACGAGGGTCCTGCCTCGAGAGGATCCTGTTCATGTGTCACCGGCTTAAGGAGGCCTCTTAATTCAAACTGGTATCCACGCACGGGACCCCGTGCCGCCATCGCGCTCGCCATCTCACCTGGTTTCTGGAATTCTCCGCTCGTCAAATCGAATCCTTCCGGGAACGAGGACGTTTCACTTTTTCACTCAGTCATCCACCCGCCACAACCTATGCAAACAAATCCACACCTATGGGAAAATCTTGAATTTTTTCAGGATATCGTTCCACGAGATCGTTCCAATTTTTCGTTCCAACGACACAATTCAATCCTCGACGAAGGAATCGAATCGAGTAATCGAGCGGCGATCTTTACGACCGTTCGATCGAACGGTTTGGAGTCGTTGGCGGATTAAGACGTAGAAGCGGTTGGAACGAGGAGAGGTTAGGGGTCATCCCCGTGGGAGCCACGGGTCAGCCAAGTCGAGGGACACGAATAATCGGACGAGCTGGTCGCTCAGAACGCCGTCCAACGAACCGGAAACGAGAAAATCAGCAACGATCCCCGTTTTCCGAGAGGATCGACGATACGACGGGGGCCGGTGGTCAGCACGCGAGCCGCGCGCAGGTTGCCGTCCAACAGGAAACTCGAACGTGATTCCTGAATCACCGGTTTCCCGCCCCGGTCTACGCCACGTCAAGACGAAACGATGGATGGAAACTTTGTCAACGGTCGTTCCTTCGCAGGTCGGGATCGGCCAAGGGTCATCCACGATCGCGTGGACAACTCGTTAGAAGGGTGAAAGGTTGGCACGCACTCTTGCTCCGACAGGCTCGCGTGTCAACGGATTACGAGACGATCGGCCCGGCTAATGAGGCTCTACTCCACTATTCTGTTTCCTCGATACGACAAATGATTTTTAATACGACTGGTTCTCGAACTCTTGATCGAATTTCGAGATAGCTCGAACAACTGGGAACAACTTTTCCTTTCAATCTCCTTTCGTGGACAACGAATCTTGGCAGGCCTCTTCTTCCGTAACGTGTCCTCGTTCCCGCTCGAGGAAATGTAATAAATATCGTTGGAATGGAAGAAAGACGAGAGGAATGGATTACTCGTAGGAATAATCCTCGTACTCGGGATTGTAATTAGTTTGTCACGAGGCGGTAGAACAGGAATTTAACAGGCGTGTTTCTTGCCGATGGAAGTCCGGTAGGAAGTCCTTCCGGTCAGCCGGGGTCATGTGTCGACGGATTACGAGGTGACGAGCGCGGCTAATGGTCGTACGATGATCTTGACCCGTGAGACACGAGCGTGTAATCCGTCGCTGGCCGCACGGGTCGTGGCAGGACACGGTTGATAGGGGTCCAAACGGCTTTCCAAACAAGTAATAAAACCGAACTTACGACTGCAAATATCGCGTAAATTACCTCGACCGCGAGCTGGCAAACGAGTAACAAAGTTTCCTCGTCCATGATTAATAACAGGGACGGTAGACGCGACGGGATTTACGGCTCCGAGAAAAAGAATCCGAGAGAGGAGGAATGTTTCCGATAAGAGCGAGGAGACGATTAAACAGATGTGCGAAAGAATTGACGAGGTGCGGGCAAAGGGTGGGAAAATCGTGGCCACGTTTACTTGGAACGGGATGCTGCAAGGGAGTGATCTTCCTTTTTCAGCCAACAACGCAGCTGTTGGCTTCTGGCTGTGCCTACCTACCTACCTACCGAGATTGATTGCCAGATTAGTCCAAGTATCTCCAACGCGGAAAGGGTTCGTTTCTCCGAGGGTATCCGTTTCCGATTCCACCATCTCTCGATCGAGATACGTAAACTCTTGGAGGACGGATCGGCCACTCGTCTTACCCTTTCCTTGGCGGCTCCAAGGATTCCAACTCTTCGCGCCGTCGAATACACGCTCGAGGGGGAAAAATTTCGAGATGCGAGATACGTTCGGATTGATTAGCAACGTTCAACGCGTCACGCGTCGGATAATGCACCACGCGTTGTTTGGAAAATAAAAGGAGCGTGGATAAGAAGAGAATTCGATCCCGCATAGGCGAGGCTTGTTGCTCGTTAACGAAACGAATCCTTGCCGGCCCCCGTCAGATTTTTCAGGTGTCCGGGTGACAAACGGTCGTCGTGCGTGCGGATACATTTCTTGGTGGATTTTCGCAGCGGCCCGGCCCACCGCGCCTCCGAGAAATGAACCTGTTGCGGAGGTTTATGAGAGGCATTAGCATACCTTCGCCTTCGTTCGACTCGTCCTCCCGACCGTGGGGACCGGAGGGTTCGGCGCCGCGATGCATCGACGATGCATCGCCGACGAAACAGCTGCGAGATAAAAAGAAACGATCGGCCGCGGAGAGTGTGCACTTGTTGCTGCTTTCGATACACCGCGCCCTCCTTCCCTCCTTGGATAAGGGATGAATTTTTTATGCGATACCGCGATCGAGTCGATCCTACCTCGATGCCGTGGAACGCTGTGATTATAAGTGGACGTTTTAATTTGTTATTCGAATTGGTAGGAATTTGCTAAGGATGTTATGTATTTAGTTTCTCTGTGAACGAGATGATAGAATTATCGCGCATTTTTATCTGAACAATTTTTCGATGATTTTTCCCCCCCGATGAAAGTTCGGGGGACAGCTGCAAACTTCTCTAGTTGGCACGTTTTCCTCTTCCGCTGAATGCTGACGATGCATTGTCTCCTGGCTGGTGTAAGAGGACGCCAAGCTGCGAAAATAATTGCTCGTCGAAAGACAGAGACGTGTCAGAAGCGTCGGAACGAGTCGGTGGAAAGGAAGGAAGAAAGGAAGGAAGGAAGGAAGGAAGGAAGGAAGGAAGGAAGGAAAGGTGAAAATAAATAAAGAAAGGAGAGAGAGAGAGAGAGAAAAAAAAACGGTTCCCAGGATTCGAATGGCCTCGTATGTCTCTTATAAAGGGAAGATTGTTCTGGCTCCATTCTGCTTGGAGGGATGCCTGAAAACGAAGGGTCTTCTCGCTTCTTGTGGTGGTTCCGCGAAGGGTGGTGGTTAAGAGGGATGCTGCTGTTTCTGTTCCCGCTGCATCTGCCCCTTTAGTGTAATGATATCTGAAGAAAAAAAAAAAGAAAGAAAGAAAAAAAGACAGATCCATTCATCGCTACGCTTCTCGACCATCAATTTGCCTCTTAAATAGATTCTTTTCCAGTGCGTCCATCGAGATGCTTCCAAGCGAATTGCTCTCAGTTTCTCTTTCTCGACTGATCGACGCGTACACTTTCCAATTCTATTTTATCAGAATCGAAACGATCCTTCATACGTCATACGTTTATTATTCCAAAAAATTTTCCTTCGTATCGAGATAGATAATAGTATAATACAAGAATCTGTTCCTCTGCAAAAAGTTTCAATCTCGTTCGTAGCAAGCAGGGAATCCCAACAGTGATCTCGCAGGACATTCAACGGGGACGTGATGCGATTCGCTATATCGGTGAAATGGCGCTTCGCGCCAGGAATACGGAAAAATCAAAAACACGAGGCGGCGCGTGAAAACGGAATGAGAGGATACACCGAGGGCCCATCGGCGAATAAATACTTTCCCCCAATCCCCTGATAAAAAGTGTTCCAAAAAAGTAAAGAACGGAGCAGAGGTGAAAACTCGATCGCGATCGCGAAACGAAAATGGATTTGCAGAGAAGGCGAATCGTCATGGTCATTTCATGGTTCCGCATTGTCCCGAGGAGGAGCAGAGATGAAAACGACGCAGGAACGGGAGGAGGAAATGCGAGGGGCAAGATAGAGCCGACACCCTATATTTTCGTCTCATTTTACTAAAAGCCGATCGTATTTCACGATTCCACTCGTCGCGGGGACAATTCTCTATTCGCCACTGCACCCCAAAAGTTTCTATCCGCGGCGGCTCTCGTTTTCACCAAATTCGTAACCTGACTTGGAGCAACGACAGTTTTTTTTTTTTCTTTTCTCTTCGTCCCTCTGTTTCCTCCTTTATGTTTTCTTTTTCTCTCCCTCCCCTTCTTTCTACGATTTTCGACAGCACGCGGTATTGAGACGCGGTCATTTGTCCGCAATTTGACCATAAATGGAGCCAACCATGGGAATATTTACTGGAGTGCACAGTAAAAGCAGTTTTTCTCCTATTTCTTTTTCCTCTTCTCATTCTCCTTTCTATTCTTTTTTTTTTCCTTTTCCTTTTTTTGCTTCTTCTCGCGCTGCTCTTTTTCTCTTTTTTTTTTTCTTTTTTTCAAACGACGAGATATATCGTCGTAAGTTCAAACGGCAGTAACCGCGACCAAGCAGCGTGGAAATTTGGAAGATTTTCAGATTGTAGGATATCGCGTCACGGATATCGTACGGAATAAAAATAGGTCAATGCGAAATGTCAACGATGGAACGCGCACGAGTTCAAGCACGTGTCATTCGGCTCGCTTGTAGAAGTGATTTTTACGGTGAACGGTGATCGTTGTCTCGTGACTAAAGATTTAAAGACAAACGTGGCATATGAAAATGAAAATGAAAATGAAAATGAAAAAATGCCCGTAACGTTTTACGATTTAACATCACCGTTTGCAGAAGCGAAAAGGTTAGATCGTCTTTAGCTTCGAAGGTAGGTCGGAATAATTAGGTGAGTTGTGCGGCTCGACCAATCGCGTTCGTTCGTTGCTCGAAGAAGGAAAAAAATGGAATGGAAAAGGATTGCGAGAGAAGGGGAAAGGAAAGCGCGAGGGGAGGGGGAATTGAATCGGAGTCGAATCCTCGGACGATCCAGGAAGGACAGCGGAGAGCGCCGGGAACACACGTGAAATTGGACAATGGTGACAATGGTTCTAGGCCGTTGGCCAGAAATTTCAGCCGGGCATTCGTTGATACAGATTTGAATATTAATTTAAGACCGTCCCTGGGCCAGCGGCAAGTCCGAAAGAAGGATCGCCTCGAAGGTATACGTTGCAGTCTGTTAATAAAGAGCCACCACCTTTCGCTTGATTTGTAGATCAGATATTACGTAACGAATATTTGTAACGGGCATTTAAGGTTTTCTTTCTCTCTCCTCTCCATCTCTCTCTTTTTCTCTCTGTCTCTTTGTCGGTTTCTCGATTCGTTCGTTCATTTTTCCTAATTTGGATTGGTTCAAAGAATCAAGGAAAAAGTATCGTATTAAATTGTAAGAGAGAAAGGGAAAAAGTAGATAAATTTCCAAGATATACAAGTGAGAAGGCATAATCGAATAGTTACAAGAATGACATGGAAAGGATCGGTGAGCGCGAAGAGTTGGTCGATTCTCAAGGAAAGATTTTTTGAACGTTCTCCCAAATTCTTGGAAACAGAAATTAACGATTCCGCTTTCGTCCGGCAACGAGTTATTATGTCGTAATTACAATGTACGGATTCGCGAACGACAGTGAGAAAGAGGAATATATTCGAGAATTGATCGGTCCACGTCTAGATTCCTCTTTCGTTTCTTCTTCTGTGTATTCCTTCTTCTTTCTTTTTTCTCTCTCCTCTTCTTTTTTTTTTTTTTTTCTTTCTTTCATCTTTCGGCTGTTGTATTGGCTTTTAATAGGTGCCGACGGTCCTCCTCGGCCGGCTGAAATCCGCCGATCGCCGGCGTGGAAATCATGGGAGCGGGTGCCTCGAATAAAACGAATTATCATATTAATATCGGCGTGTCATCGTCGCATTATTCATGCGTGCCCCCGACGAATATCCTACGGCATCGATTATAAATCATACGCTTTCGTGGAAGTCGGTCTTTTCCTATGATTTTGAAAATTCGAAGCTAGTCATTTACAAAGAATCCCGTGCTCTTCCATCTTCTTCGTTAATTATCGAACGGCCCGTCGCTACATCGCTCTATTATTACGATAGACGCCATCGTTACTTTCGATCGACTCGCTGTCCGAACTTTTATCTCGAGAAAAATCCTATTTTCTCTATTTTAAAACTTTATAGTTGACCATCGTATAATTTCGTAAAATCCTGCCATCGAATTACTTTTCTGGAATTGAAATCCCTCGTATCTCTTTTTCTTTTCGAGTAAACTTTTCTTATTTTAATTTCTTTTTTTTTTTTTCTTTTAAATCAAATAGTTTTCGAGACGAAAATTATATATTGGAATTTTTTCTCTTTTTTCTGCAATTCGTTTATAAATCGTAAAAGAAATATTCCTCACCTATGATTTGTTGCTTTAATACTTCATCATTATTATAAATCAATTGTAAACAGTGGATTATAAATTATTACCAAGATCGACGAAAAAGAAAAAAAAACAGCTGAATATTATCGCCCACGTCGGAGCTATAAAAAGATTTGAGATTTGTTCTGCCTAAAAAAACTCTTGAAAGCTTGATTTTATAAACCTTTCGACTCGTGGAACCAGTCCACTTGTATTCTCGCTTTTTTGAAAAGGCCAACAACCTCACCCGAATATTTTATTCTCGAAAATTGAATAATTTATTTGCATTTTGCACAATCCTCCAACACTCCTCATCTCCTCAACTTCTCCCGTTGCTACTTCGCCAAAATATCTATATTCGTCTTGTATTATACGATATGCGATATACGGATTGATAAAAATTTCGTTTCTCGTTCCCATCGTATTCTTATATATAAATTTATATAAGTAATCTAAAAAAAAAAAAAAAAAAAAACAAGGTCGTCCCCCTGGTGGATGATCGGGCAATAAGAAAACGAAAGGTAGAAAAGTAGGAAGGATTTCTTCTCTACCATTTATTCTCTCTCCTCCTCCTCCCCTCCTCCCCTTCTCTTCCTCTTTTTTTTATCCTGGAAGGCCAAGCGCAGTATTGTAGAGATTCAAGCAATAATTCAATTAGCCCCGAAGATTTAGTAGCACGGACTCCATAATTCACCGATGCACCGTACGAGTGAAATAGAAATGGAAAGGACGGGGAACGGGGGAGAGGGAAGGCGAGCGGAGATGGAAGAGCGGAGGCTAGACCCACCTTGGCATAAATTAGAAGAACAATGCACGGGGTCCAAGGTGGACGAGCGTAATGGCACCGACACACGGGGGGTACGCGAAGGACGCTAATAATATAAGCAGCGCGCGTTGCACCCGCCCGAAAGAACGGTCAAATTTGCGGAAACTCGGCCATTTTCCATTTTCCTTTCCCATTTTATTTCTTTTTTACAACTTGCTTCGAAATTTCCTTTTCCCTTTTATTTGAAAATTTTCCAATCATTTTCAATAATCTCGGAAGAATCGCGACGTTTCTCTCGCAACGACAACGAATGGGAAGATCGAAGGCTGGGTGAAAAGGAAAAAGGTGCCGCGAAAGGTGGTGGTCGAAGGACGAAGGACGAATCGGAGGGAGGTAAAAGTGGAGGAGCGCAGGGGCGAAGGGTGTGGTAAGAGGGGATGCTAATAACTCGGGGCTGACACGGCCGATGCCCCGCAGAAGGAGGAACGGACAGAGGCGAAATTCATGCGTAATGTATGCGATACGCGAGAGAGGCATGGCAGCGCATGGCAGCCTCGTGGTCGTCGTCGTGGTCGTCGTCGTTGGCCTCCCAAACAATTAGAAGGGTCCGTGATGGCCGTGTACGAGAACGGCCACCGGCGAGGGCTGGCGACGTAGGGGTTGCGCGTTTCAATTTCGCTAGGAACCGTTATATTGCAACGTCTTCCGAAATTAAAACGCTTGGACTGCTTCCAACGTGTGCGAATGGCCGGGGCGAGGAGGGACAGTATACGAATACATTTCTCGTGAGACGCTTCCACCACTTAAATGTCCCGTGAATTCGTTCGAGAACTATGGCGTAGATAATCGTAGCCCATGAAATTCGAGACGCCTCGTGTTTTCCGCTTTCGACGAACGAATATTCCCGCGTTTCTAGGAGGCGCGACGAGACAATGGATGAATTCGCCTTTCGTCACACGCTTGGACCATGAGAGATTAAAATCTATCGGATGATTTTTCGATTTGGGGGGCGAGATCGGACTCTTTAACTCCCGATCGCGAGTTAAAGAAATTTTAAAAAAGCGAGTATCGGTTAAACGTTAGGTTAGTCGAAAGGGAAAAGTTCATCAACATCGGACCAGCCACTCATCCAGAATAATCCCTAATAACATCAGGACACGTCAGTCCGTTTGACACGTTTCCTCTCCCCGATGACCATCCTGAGGAACGTCGCGCAAAGCAGCCCTTTGGCCTGGCGTCTTCCTTTCCAGAGAGGAAGGGAAGGAACTGAGAAACCGGTAAGGCCCGTGCCCTAAATTTCGCTCGATCGACTCGGTAGTTTCCAAGTGAAGTGATCGAGGTCCCCTAGTTTCAAAAAAAAAAAAGAAAGAAAGAAAGAAAGAAGGAAGAAGGTTACAAGACGCGATGGACGATGACCCTTCCTGAGGTCATCCAAAAGGGTCACTGATGTCCGACCAATGACCCAGCCCCGCCCTGACACTCCCGTGTACAATTATAAATGTATTAAACCCATCCCCTTTACAAGATAATATTTAAATCGTGGCGATGGGTTAAAGGACGAACTGGCACGGTTGAAAAAAATAGGGTGGTCGTGATGGAAGTGAGTAAGTACGCCACCCGGGGCTGTTTTATCGCGTGAGTATTAGTGTTTCTCGAGCCTGGTAGCCTCGATTTTATTGCGTGTATTTTACGTTATAAATTCACCGATCGTGTTTACNCTGTCTCGAGAGGAACAGGGACAACGAAAGGAAAGAAAGGATCCACGCGTGGACATCCATGTTCGACTTTGATTTCTTTTTCACGAATTTCGCACGATTAAATATTTTTCATGGGAATTTCACAGTATATATATATATATATATATATATATATATATATATA
>NW_006263376.1:471389-479905 GCF_000469605.1 Apis dorsata
GACATAGGAATAGAAGCTCGGCAATTGGAGACAAGCCATTTAATTTAAACGGCGACCGGTGGCCTGTTTCCGCATAATTTCTGAGCGCTCGTATTTTCGTGATTGTGTTTGTGCCGATGTTTTATCGCGTGTATTTTCTATCATAAATCCGTCGGAGGACCCTCGTCGAGGTTCGAAAGGGTATCGGAGAGGGACGCCGTGAACCCCTTGATACAATGAGCAACAATCCAAGGAGAGATACGAGAGCGATAGAAAGAATTTAGTGGCGCGAGTAATAATGGAAGAGAAGAGGAAGGAAGGGGAAAGAAGGGGCAGAGTTGGACAATGAGAAATTGCGTACGCATTGCACGGCATCGTGCGTTTCGCGTGGAATAGAAACGCGCGCGCTAATTCGAGACTCGGACCTCGTGTATTTTCCCAACAGAATCGGTTGGGACTGTTGATGCTTGGCCTCCATTTAATTTCAATTCGAACGGAGGAATCGTGACACTTCGTTTCGACGATCGATCAAATTTTGGAGAATAATTCGATAAGTAAATTTTTTCTCTCTCTCTTTCCTTTTGCTGCTTTTCGACCAACTGTCGAGAGTTGACTTCGCTTCGTTGTTGCCGTGAACGTGATTGGAATACTTCGAATAGATAACGTGGGTCACCAGTGATCCATACGACGCTTACTATTATTTAAAGGATAAAGGTCAGCGTTGGATGGTATCAAAGAAAAACTATAGATTTCTGTTTAAAGGGATGTAAGGTTTACCCTTATGAAGTTTAAAATCGATCGTTCCCATAGTTTTTTAGACTCTGCTGAAAAAAAATTTTTAATCTCGGCGAAACGTTCAGTTTAGTTGTGTAAAATCAATTTCCATAAAATTATTCGTATTTTAATACAACGGGAGACAAGCACGATCAATCATATTACTCGTTTTTTATAGGACAGCAATATTGAAATTTAATACTCGACCGACCAATCTCATATTACTAAAAACTCTCTTTTTCTTTGGTTTGGGGATTAAACGTGTTTTTGCCATCATAATCAAAAATATTAGCCGTCATAATATTAATTATGCTATAGATCTTTTTTTTTTTTTATAAAACTTTCTGGATTCATCGATTATTTTTCAACACTTGTATCTTTAAATTTAAAAGTTTCACATACGCATTTTCGAAGACTTCTCGGAATAATCGAACTTTTGATTTTTGCATATGAACAACAAATTTCTATTTTATTACGCGAAGAGCATGCAGAGAAATACATCGTGATTTCGCAAAATTGATGTCTCGAGTTTGTGCGTATTCTTTCTTCGAGTTTCTTCCTTCGAGGCTCGTCCTTGAAAAACAAGCAAAACTAAACTTCGAAGCGGAAATTCCATTCGTCTGGCGCGCAGACGAATGAGCTGGCGGCAATTTCGAGCGGATTCCGAATTCGCAACTCACCGCTTCCGGTTTCGTCTTTCCCGATCCCGTTTCCTGCGAAATAGCTCAGCCAATCCGAGCACCTCGTCTACGCGAAAATCTAGTTGTAGAGAAAACTTTGTCGTTCCGCCTGATACATTGCTGCAGACTTTCTTTCCATAGCGAAAGCCAGTTAATTCGTCTTCGATTCTACTATCGATAACATTATTTTTGCCGTTGAAAATTTATCGAGATATCTGGGAAATAATTATAATAGTAAAAATCAAGAGATATAAGATAAGATGACAAGTTTTAGAAAGGGTTTATATTTAGTTTCCCGTTCATAAAGGTATTTCTTCTTTTTTTTTAAATAAATCGTACGTACGATTAAATCGTCCGCTTCTATCCGATGCAATGGTCCATCGTCGACTCCAAATGGAAGATAAGCGAACTTTCTGTCGCGTATCGATCCGAATTCCGATTCAATTTTCTACGTTCTCGATGTACACGGCGAAATGCCATGCATTCGAGATATAAGACGCACAATACACGATCTAATCTACAAATGTACGACAAGTACATCGACATTGACACAAATGAGAATTTTATCTCAAAATATCGCCCGATAATTTCAATTAATGAAACAATTAAATAAAAACGATAATTTTATCAAGGTATTTTTAACGATATTAAAAATATGTCTAATCGGTATATCGTTTTTCCCTCTCGAAATTCAACGATTCGTTCATTTTCGAATCCATATTTCGTTTCGCGAGAATTTGCGAAAAAAATGATTCGATCCGGGCATCGTTTACCCCGCCGATAGTTATTTATGCGAGAATCATGTAAATATGAACGAGTCGAATGTGGCACGTGAAACGGGCGAGGAAAGCGAGAAAGCGGTAAACTTTACCATAATAATTACACGCATCGGTCGCGCCTATTACGCATGCTTGTAATAGGTCGAGACGCGAAATAACTATAATTTACGTGTATCACCTTATTCCGTATGCCGAGTACGGTCGTAAAGTATTTGCGCACAGGCCCCGGGACCGTCGAAAATTATAATCAACCGCGAGTTATTTAAGTTGGCAATTTTATTTCGCTCCGTCTCTGTCCATCAACGGACGAGTCCTGCGGATATACGGAGGAATCACGGTTTCGGGATTCCATGGACGGTGCCCGAGAGTCGACCAGAAGACAGCGGCGGTCTGCTCTATTATTAGCCGTAATGGGCCGGGAAAACTTTCATTAACTTGTCCGATGCCTAATTCATGAGACAAGGCCGCGATACCGCGCCTCTTTCTTCGTCTTGATCCAAAGAAGAATTCGTATCCGATCGAAGAAACGGATTTTGATTTGGAAGAAGAGAAAGAAAGAAAGAGAAAAAAAATTAGTTTTAATAAACGATTCTTCTCCAATGTATAGTTGAGAAGTTCGGGAGAAGATCGGACGAGCAAATATATCTTTAATGGAAGATTATTTGGTTATATTTTCGATGTTATACAAATGTAAATAGGAATCCATCGTAGGAAGGAAAAAAATTAATTAGATAAACTTTTAAATTATGAGATCATAGAATTTTTTTGTAAGCTAAATGATATTGAATTGAAATATTATTTTGTTCGTTGTTCGAATACATCTTTATCCTTATCAATGAAGTAATTACTATTGCATTTATCAAAATATTAATTAATATTTTGATTTCTCTAAAATATATATATGTATATTGATATTTGCAATTATCTATTTATCGTTTCGTCTTTCTCAAAATTAAAATCATATTATTGTATGTGTTCGCTTTAATATTTAAATATATAGTTAATAAAGTTTAAATTCAAACTTTTCTTTTCTGCCATCTATGGAGTATTACAAGAACTATCTGAGAAACAGGAAATGAGTTGCATACTTTACCTACCGTCTCCATTTCCTGTTACCGACGCTCTTTTCGTATCTGTTGTTTCCTTCCTTCCCTTGAATCGATGTAAACCGTTGTCATAAACTAATTCTAGAATAAATTTATTATCCAATGGATTTTGATAAACGAAAAATTTTTGTCAAAGTCTAACGCGCTTGCTATACAATTTTTACCTTGACCTTATTTTGACCTTATCAATTTAACCTCTCAAATCTGTCAATGTAATGTACATCGAGTAAGAAAAAAATCATTCAATATATCTGAACAGATAAATGATTATTAAAATATTATATTTAAATAAACAAGCTAAATGTAATACGTTCAATTCCTAAGAATTCTAAGATTAATTAAATTAAGAAGATGGCGATGAAAGAATATTAAATATCTCGTGAATTATTGATTGTTTGCTTTCAAAAAACATCGTTCGTTTAAAAAATTAACATCATTAGCTTCAATTTTGTGTATAAAATGATTAATAAAATATATTTTTTCTTAACGTGTGAATGAATATTGATTAGATATTTTCAGTAAAAAGATATTTTAAATACAATAAGTTATTGTCGTGTCTATAATTCTATATTATTAATTAGTTATATAAACCATACATACATTTATTGTGAAATAAAGTAATTTTCTGTTTTGTAATGATACAATATCATTCAATGGAAATTTTGTAATATTTTAGATGATTCAGCAAATCTAGCATAATTTTTCTTTTTATTTACTATTATTTATTTCTCTTATATATGCGATTTAGTATTTTACAAGTTTTAATATATGATTTAAAATTTTACAAGTTTTTTTAATAATGGAAAAGTCATGAAGTTACATTTTATAGGAAAACAAATATTATATAAAAAATAAATAAATAAAACAGACAAAAATATCATACATAAAATTAGAATAATATTATATAATAAACAAGAAAATATACAAATTGAGATATATATTATCTGAGATATATATTATAAAAGATAATTTGCGATAATACAATATTTAAATATTTATTAATTTATTATTTCATTTCTTGTAATAAATAAACATATTTAACATAGTATAATAAATAATATAATGTACTATAACATATTATTTATAATGATAGCATATTTCTGTGAAGTTAATCATTATTCAAATTAATGCAGATAATTATGCATATAATTTTAATAAAGTTTATCGAAGATCGAAAAATTGAAAAGAACGTTGATTAAATTAAGAATTAATTATTAAAAATATTAAAATATTATATTTAAATATAAAATCTAAATATAATAAATTGAATATTGAATATAATAATACGTAAATGTAACAATAACATTAAAAAAAATAAAATAAATTCATATAGTATAAGTACGTATTCATAAGTACGTTATGTTAAAAATGACTAGTATCCTTCATTCTTACTGCGTCTATATAATAATTGTCTATGATATATATATATATTTATATACATATATATATACAATATATCATTTAAATCTTAATTATTTTCTCAATTATTTTTTAAATTATTATTTAAATATATTTCAAATATAATTTCAATGAGCGGCCAAACTAATAAAACTTTGGTATAATACAATTTTTTGTAGATAAATTAATAAAAAATTTTTTGAAGATTAATTTTATTTTTTTAATGAAAACATATATTTTTAAATATATAAATAAATTTTCCAAAATTCAAGTTAAAATTTTGAATATTTTAAATCATTTTTGTACATAGAATTACTCACTATTCATTTTCGTCATCATTCATCATTCCTTAAATATTTTTTCAAATAATTTTATAAACAAGAGAAACAAGAGAAATATTCCGCAATATTCTATAACTTTATCCGTAGATATGATATTTTTGGCCAATATTCGTTAATGTATTCGTTAATGCAACGAATTTAACTATTATCTTTTTTTTATCATGTTCAATATCTATATATAAAATATGTGCGTATTTGTAATACAAAATTCAACAATTCGTTGAAATTCCTTGAAATTGCATTATCAATTTTTCCCTGTTTGACGTACATTTATTTAATCAAATTATGATAATTTAATTAGCAATTTTAAATTAAATAATTTTTAATTTTGATAATAATAAATTATTTAATTTAAATGAAGATAAGTTAAATTATTTTATCGTAGAAGATGAAATATTTACATCAATTAATATAGCAAAAAATATAGTTCTTATTTATTGGAAAAAGAAAAATTTTATTTCTAAAAAATTATTTCTATATATTTTTATGATTATTACTTATATCAACTGCGAGACGACTTGCTATTAATTCTTTATTATCAATGACATGCAAGAAGGAAAAATATAGAAAGGAACAGCTTAGAAGGAAACGTAGCCTAGATAACTAATATATACACTGTAATATATACTATACACTCCGTATATATAGATATTTTTCGTTTGATGATGTTCAGTTCGAATCACGAAGTTCTTAAGATCAGAAGATATTTGTAGTGAAAATGTAATTTGACATTGAATTTGTTCTAGTGCTCATTTTCGAAAGTTTTGTTCTATACGAATTGATTTAATTTTATCATAAAGTGTGAAAAAAATTATTATTATTGTTAATTATTATTATTATTCAACTTTTTTTCTTTTCTTGCCTATTATAATATATCTTTCCTATTATAATTCGCTAATATTTTACTTTTTATTTTCATTACATTTTTTTTCATATCTATCTAAAATTCTTTTTTTTCCATATTTGAATAATAATAGATATTATTTTTTATCTTCGTTCTTTTATCACTCGAAATATCAATCAATCTATCTATACATCTTAGCTCGATATCGATAATGTTATAATAATGTTTGTTTTTTTAAATTGAATACATTTTCGTCTATCAATTTTCTTATTTATTTATTTGTTATGATTACTTTTCATTATTATTTTTTCTATCGATATCAAAATTTCCCAAACAAAAATTAATTCTTTTATAGATTCGTTCAAAATGACTCTTTTAACACCATATTGGAGTCTGGATATCCTCATCGTTTCCTCGTCCTTGATGATAGCTGCCTATTTGTTCATGACTCGGAAATTCAAATATTGGTCGAGAAAAGGTGTTATGGAGATTACTCCCACACCCTTCTTTGGCAACTTTGCAAATTGCGTATTGTTAAAGAAATCACCTTCAGAATTTATAAGAGAGTTGTACGAACAAAGCGAAGGATTGCCTTTCATGGGCTTTTATATTTTCGACAAACCGTTCCTTCTAATTCGTGATCCTGAACTCGTGAAACAAATCTTGGTGAAAGATTTTAATATATTTGCGAATAAACACATATCAGCGGATAGTAAAAATGATCGTATTGGATATTCAAATCTGTTCGTAATAAAGAATCCCGCATGGAAATATCTCAGAGGGAAACTTACGCCGATCTTTACCTCGGGCAAGCTAAAAAAAATGTTCGAACTAATGTTGATAATCGGTAAAAATCTGGAGAAACATCTGGAATCATTGAATTTGGATGGTAAATCGCATTTATTATTATGATCATCGTACAATCACAAAAATGTATGATAGATTATGATAGATAAATGTATTTTTCAGGCAATGGAAAAGAAATAGAAGTAAAGGATCTTTCTGCGAATTTCACCACTGATTTGATCGCTAGCACTGCGTTTGGAGTGGATTTGAATTCATTGAAGGATCCGAATGCCGATTTCCGTGTATATGGCAGATTGATCTTCGATTACAATATTAAGCGCGCCTTCGATTTCATTTTAATATTCTTTTTGCCTACTTTGACCAAATATTTCTCTGTAAAATTTTTCGGAAAAGCGACAAATGCTCTCCGAAATACTTTTTGGAGAATGATCAACCAACGAATCGAATCGAATGTAAAAAGGAACGATCTTATCGATTGTCTGATCGAAATGAGAGAGAAACACAAAAACCAGGAAAGTTTTGAAGGTTTCAGTATGTATTTTTAACATTTTTTATTATTATTCATTAATATGCAATATGTAATAGGAAGCTAAGAACGAGGAATTATGATTTCAGAATTCGATGGAGATGATTTAGTATCTCAAGCGGCTGTCTTCTTCACCGGTGGATTCGAAACATCCTCCACTACCATATCTTTTACATTATACGAATTGGCATTGAACCAAGATGTACAAAAAACTCTCAGAACTGAGATTCATGACGCTCTAGCGCAAACTGATGGAAAAATCACATATGATATGGTACGAACACTACCGATAATCATTCAAACAGCACATAATCAACATTTGATCTTTTTTAGAAATTAATGCAATAAAAAAAAAAAAACTGTCAAAAGATTCGATTATAAGACGAAGATAATCTTAATTTTTCCAGATAATGAACTTACCGTATTTAGATATGGTAATATCGGAAACTCTTCGCAAATATCCACCTCTTGGATTCTTGGATCGAGTCGCTCTTCAGGATTACAAAATAGCCAATTCTGATGTGACGATAGAGAAAGATACTCCTATATTCATTCCTATGATTGGTTTTCACTACGATCCTAAGTATTTTCCAAATCCAGAAAAATACGATCCTCTTAGATTTTCCGAAAATATTAAAAAATCTAGGCCAAATTTCGTATACATGCCTTTCGGTGAGGGACCTCATATTTGTATCGGTAAGTGTAATATTTTTTTTTTATTTATCTTTCGATACGTTTAATATCGAACACTTGTATCATATTATTTATTATTTTATCCTTTAATATCCAAGAGAGGTAAAGTTTTTGAAATTTCGATATAATCAATCAAGTTTCGATCATATTTTCATTCTATGCGAGAAACCCAACAAAATTCTTCATTACGTTATCAATTTGAATAGTGAACTATGAACTATGTTCTACATTCTATATTTGAGAACCAGATATGTAAAACATACAGATATAAATAAAAAACATTTAGATAATAAATATTTACAAAGTCATGATAAAATTATATAAAATATTATCGATATCAATTAGATTCAACATTTTTTTTTATACGATTAGTTACGTATACGAATCATTCAATTTGAAAAAATATATTTTTTATATATATATATGTATATATAATTTGTTTATACTTTGTCGATTAATCATGGACAAAAATATATTTATATATAATTATTTCCGTATTTTTGTTTATTTTTATATCATATTTGCGAATGAATGTTGAAGATACAAAATTGAATAATAAACTGGTATATTAAAAAAAAAAAAAAAAAAA
>NW_006263376.1:480197-481356 GCF_000469605.1 Apis dorsata
TTTTTTATTTTAGGTATGCGATTAGGACTTTTACAATCGAAGCTTGGAATTATTGAAATATTGAAAAATTATGAAATTTTACCATGCGAGAAAACAAGAATCCCGATGGTTCTGAATCCCAAAGCACTCACAACAACAGCATTAGGAGGATTATACCTGAACATTCGAAAGATCACGACCGCGGCTGGTTAAATACTTACCAATTGTAGAATATTTAACTTTTTATTTATAATTATTAATTTAACTTTTCATTTATAATTATTCTAATATTTTTGATCAATTATTATTTTATTTTTAATAATTTTTACTTTCCAATGAATTTTAAAAAACTAAGCGTAATTTTAGTTTTAAAGATTAGAAGTAAAGATCGACGATTATTCAAATGAAAATATTTAAATATATGATAAATTTTAATTTATATATCATTAGGAGGAGAAGAAAATATAATATGTACACAAGGGAACAGAGTTGTGTTTGTTTCATTTACGCGGTCACGTATATGTATTTATTTCATTCACTTATTCTCATTTACAAAAGAGACTAACCGGCCGATCGTGGCCCGTGCGCATGTAACCGCTGTTTATCTTACAATTAAATCTCTGTAATATATTAGTACGACACCTTAGAGTTAAATTGGAATGGCGGATACCGTGCGGTATCCCGGCACCAAGTTTGAGCGCGTTTGTTCGAAAATGACATTCGACATTTACCCACAAATTAACCATGACTGGTTATGTACGGTCGGCACTACGTATAGAGAGAAACATCGAAGTATTAGTAGATTGTTGATTCCACGTTATTCCCACTCGAGAAGAGATAGAATCAATTGTATTGAAATAATCTTCCGATTCCTGATAAAATTTTAATTATATCTCTCTCTCGGTTTATAAAAAAAATTATATAATTAATTCTTCGTAATTCTTCTCGGTTAATTGTCGAGTATTTTATGTAGATTCAGTATTTATTTTTATAATTTAATATTCACTGTTAATTTAAATATTTTTTTTAATAATAATAATTAAAAGAGATGAATGAATAGGAAATCGTTATGTCATGGAATCTATCAATTATATTTATTCATATCGACCAAGCGCAGAATTGTGCGAATATATACGTTTTCTTTTTTTTTTCTTTTTTTTTTTTTTTTTTTTTTTTTTTT
>NW_006263376.1:481543-484723 GCF_000469605.1 Apis dorsata
ATCGATCGTCATCGTCGAACAACGCACAAACATCGAGTGTACACGCCTCTGCAACGTGTTTGAATTTGTTCCACGATAGTTTTACACACATAATAACTATACAATTCATCGTTTACAATATCTTGACTCGCCCGCGAGCTTAGTTGTTGTTTCACGTTCTTCGTTTTATAATTCTTTCTCGCCAGGTAAATACACATTATACATACATATATCTAGAATCGTTTTTTTGTTCGTCACATCACTCATATATCTTGACCCGTTTTTTCTTCTTTTTTTTCTTCTTCTTCTTCTTCTTCTTCTTTTTCTTCTCCTCCTCCTTCTTCTTCTTCTTTTTTTTTTATTATAATTATCGCTGTTTTTCTCTTTATGATAATTTTGCAAATCTACGTTCACTTGCGCGCCGTTTAAAATCTAACGTGGATTAGCGATGCGACGTTGAACAGAAAATGTTTCGATTAAAAAATAATTTTCGAAAATTTTGAATTTTAATATCTTTCCCCAAATTTAAAATATCACGATGTGAGTAAATTACGCGGAAATTTAATAATTTAAACCGCCATCTAAACGCCAAGAAATAAGTTACAAATAAATTTAATAATTTCATCATCATCGTATTACGTTATACGTATAAAAGAAACACGTTATATAACGTATTAGGTATATGTAACACGATGAATCGAGATATTTCAGTCGATATTAAATCGCTTCACCGATCCTTATTCTAAAAATTGATAAAAGATAACAGTTAAAAGATCGTATCAACGTGACATCGCTAATTTATACTTTAAACTTTAAAAATTTCGTCAAACATTCAGTTCGATCGATAACTCGAATCTCTAAATTTTGGCCCCGTTTCTTCTCCTCTACCTCCTCTCTCGAAATCGGAGCAAACGCGCGTACACTTCAACCGTTCGGACTCGTTCGACCGAATTCCCGCCAATTTCTCCCAATTTTCGTCTCAACGAAGGACAAGGATCGAGGAAAATGATCCGGGCGCGGCTCGATTCACAACATTATCGCAAGGAACGTTGATTCCTTACACGCTAATTAACACTGCATTTCTCGCTGCGAGGATGGTGTGGAATGGAAACGACGAAACGAGGATTGCGCCAAGATTGCGGCTATTCTCCCGGCTTATCCCAGAAAATTACACGCTATGGCCTAGTTTCGTTCACAATTTCCGATCGCGACACTCTACCATTCGTCCCTTCTTTCCGATGACCATCGGGCAGGAGAAAACGTACGATCGATTACGGTAATTGACGAGAATAATTGGGATACGAGGGATGCGCTACCTCGCCGCTCTACGATTAAACGATCAATCGACGAGTGGAAATCATCATCATCCTGACTGTGATTCATTGGATTATCGAGTTTCGTTCCATCTTCGCTTTCTCCTCCTCACGTCTCGATTAAAAAGATATTAAAATTCGGCTGACCGCGTTTTAATTCTCGAAAGTTATTCTCGCGTAACACTTCGACGATTCAACGAGGAGGTATAATTCGATTGTCGACACGGGGTGGTCCGAGAGTTTTTTTTCTTAGGAAAAATCCGATTATACCGATATGCGTATAATACGATTTATATGTATATATATATGTCTAGGAAGAGACAAATAAATATTGACAAAGGTCAGGCACAGATAGCGAGTGATAGAACGAAAAAAAGCATTTGATTTCTTTTCTTTTTTTTCTTTGTCAGTCGGTTGATTATCAAACGAATCGAAATCGATCGATGCTCTTCGATCGGATTTGCGGATTCGTTTGTTATCAGTTTGTTGTTCAAGATCAAATACTTTTTTTGCCTCGTATCACTGAGAGTTTGATTAATAATTTACATTATAGCCTGCATGCAACGTTGGCATTGATTCAACGTGGCAACGAACACACTCGTCTCTATATATCCTGTCCCTGTATTTGCCTACGTGGACCACAACAAGCTATTTCGACGACGAAATGGAAGATTGACGATGGATCGACGATGGATTCGCCACGCGTTTTTCTTTTTGGCCGCCGTGGGAAGAGATTTAACAATCGACAAACGAACTTTCGAATCGATGGATCGTTACGTTAATTATAAATCAATTTGTTCATCGAACGAATCTCTTCTCGCGGCTTCTCTCGTTAGGGAAGAAGAATTCGAACGAGTATTACGCCGAATACAGAGGACGCCGATCGGGTGGACAGTATACAGGATTTATATCTTTCTGTTGTTTCTACGATCGTTGGTAGAAAAATGTAGAAGGATGTTCCTCTTCGAAAAAACCGGTTTTTTTCTTTTTTTTTTTCTTTTTCTTTTTCTTTTTCTTTTTTTGGGGGAGGGGAGGGGAGGGGGAGATGAAGACAATAACGTAAGACTAGACTTCAACAATACATGCGGTTCTTCATCGCCGTAGAGACACATTGCTGGTGGAGTATAAAAATATAAACATTTAAAAATGAAGAAGCGAGACGTCGTTTAAAGACGCGGAAAAATAATTTTTGCGTCGAGCGTGAAAACGCGTGCATCACGAGGGTTCTTTTTTTTTTTTCTTTTTTTTTTTTTTTTTCTTTTTTTTTTTTTTTTTCTTTTTTTTTTTTTTTTTCTTTTTTTTTTTTTTTTTCTTTTTTTTTTTTTTTTTCTTTTTTTTTTTTTTTTTCTTTTTTTTTTTTTTTTTCCTACGTTGTACCGTTTATCCATTTACCATTTAGCCGATTATGTCTCTTTTATTTCGCTTTTTTAATCCTCGTTCTAAACGCGTTCGAAAATAGACCAAGAGTGTATTTCTTTGTCGATCCATTATATAAATTTAGCGATTATTGGTAGATGAGATAACGTGATCGCTATAAAAAATAAATAGACGTTAATATATTCGTTGACTATTGATAAAAGAATTAAAATAATCGTTAGATCAAAAGATTCCACCGATTTTACAACAATTTTTCGATGAGAATACACGATGTGTTTATATAATATTTTTTAAATCATAGGAAGACATTTTTTTTTCAACGAGGAAACAACATTTATTTAACATTCATCTAAATTTTTGACAGATCAACAAAATCGTTTTTTTCATGCGAATGATTGCCTCGAAATAATTGGAATCGATTGATTTCGTCTCTTTCCCCGCGACGTTCGAGATAAACACGAAATTATTTCCTTTTTCTTCTCTCTCTCTCTCTCTCTCTCTCTCTCTCTCT
>NW_006263376.1:484739-486936 GCF_000469605.1 Apis dorsata
TTCCGTTCCTTCTAATTTTTTTTTCCGTGACAGAGGGAATTTTATCTTTTCAAACGGGGGATAAATTTTTAATTCTAATTCAACGCGCCACACATAATTCCGTCTTGATTTTTTTCATTTCACTATCTATATACGTTGAACTCTTTTTCCGTTACAGTAGACTTGCTTTTTCGTACGAGAGAGAGATTCTTTTCTTTATGTATTTTTTATAATATATATATACGTTATGTCTCGATGGGAATCGCATACTTTTCTTTTCACATCTTTGTATACATTGCGTTTTGCATATATTTTATGTATATATATATAATAACGAACAACATTAATGATTACTCATTAGGCTATTCTTTTTTTTAATTGGACAATAAATAAAATAGTTTATATAGCGCGCCTTTTTCTTCTTCTTCTTCTTCTTCTTCTTCTTCTTCTTTCAGGCCGTCCATTTTCGTTTCTTCCTCGCTTCGATTTTTTTTTTTTTTTCAATATCATTTTTTGTTTCAATCTCTATGCCAGTTCGAACCGCTCGATCTCGACAAATTATTATATTTCATCGTACGCGATATTTTCTTTTCTACCTTTCTCTCCCTCTCTTTCACTCCTATTCACAGTCTCTCCTCTCGCTCTCTCCCGCTCTTTCATTCAACTCTGCTCTCGGAACGGAGATCGATAATTAGGAGCAATATACATATATTTGGTATTGGCCAGCTGTTCGACAGTTTGGCTTCGATACGAACGTTAATTACACTCACACATTCTCTGGCTACATTTGGAAACAGCTAATCGACTTACTATACGCAGACGTACTATAAGACGTACTATTTTTTCCCCTTTAAATCGCGCTTAATCGATCCTCGCGCAACGTTCGAGAACCTATCTATCTTCCTTTCTCTCACAATTTCCACGATAATCATCCCGAATCATCCGTGAGGCGACGCGACGGGATACAGTCGGATCGTTGGCGCGAATGTTCCTCTTTGCCTCCGCGATCCGATCCGGCGATTATCCAATCGCTTTTCGAGTTCCACGCGAAAAATTCGGCCAACTCTTGTCATACCGTGACGCGTTTCAATTGTAAACGCAGATCCAGATCGATCGCAGAGAAGATGGTCGCACAGAGGAGATTTTCCAATCGTTGGCCGAGAATCGATGGAGAGAAAAGATTGGTCGGATTTATCTCCGTTTCCTCTCGACAAATGTCCGACGCTCGAGATCGAGTCGAGAGTACAGTAATCGAGTTTCTTCGGCCAACGAGGGAGAGACGCGAGATCGCTTCGATCCTCGACGCGCTTCCGTCGCTTCCAACGCGCTCGTTGCGTCTCCTCCCCCACATCTTCTTCTCGATTCTCAGCGATTCGTCAACGATCTTTGGCTCCGTCTCCTCCCCGACCGTTCGGGACAGAGACTTGGCTCGTTCCGAGCCCACGAAACGAAACGCGTTTCAACCGCTGCAGCAGAAGATATTCTCGGCCAGCCACCTGTGCAGGCCCGACAATTGTTTCTCGGATGAGTCCTCGACCAATCGTAGACCGTATCACTTGATCTCCTCTCGACTCGGCGAACGGGGGGGATGGGAGGACGAGAAGGGTGGCGGTTCCGAGGCCACCTGCTGCCTCTTCGGCCGGAAGCTCGCCGTCAACGAGGAGATCCAACCGCTCGGGGATTGCGAGCTCTGGTCGTGCAACGAGTCGCTGTTGCTGTTGCTCCTCGTGCTGTCCATGCTCATCCCGGACTTGAACCGCGACAACAGGCCGGGGGAAGATTTTTTCGACGCGGTAGTCGGCGAGGAGCACGCGGCCTTCTTTCCAGATTTCGACGAATCCTTGTACAGCATCGAGTCCAAACTGCCCGCGTGGGGACGCTCCTCGCTCGCTTTCTTTGGCTCCAACGAACCGAGCATCGCGCTCTCCGCCTGCTTCGCCATCTTCGATATATCCTCCATACTCGCCGAGCTTCTTCTGATCTCCACCTTGCTTTCCACGTCCTCGCTTTCCACGACCTCTCTCGACCCATACTCGACCCCCTTCACGATTATCTCCGGCTGATGGTGGTGGTGGTGGAGGTGGTGGTGGTGATGGCGATGGTGGTGACGATTGTGGTGTTCTTGCTGCTTCTTCGTGCGCACGTCGATCTCCGCGAACTCCATGTCCAAACTCTTGCGATCCTTGACCGTTTTCAGGCTTGCGTGCGACTTGCCCTC
>NW_006263376.1:488777-499746 GCF_000469605.1 Apis dorsata
TCTGGAAACAGTTCCCCCAGGGCCTCGAAAAGAGGGAGCAAGACGAGACCGATGAAGCTCACTTGGGACGAGGGTTTGGTCACTTTGTCGCGATCCATGAACGGTGTAACCGGTAACCCTTCCAGCTTCTCTGCGTCGCTCTGCTTGAAGAATTCCTGGAGTAGCCTGTCCAACCACGGTTCCGCGACTTCCATAGGCCGAGCTTCGTTGCTGATGTCCGCCACTTTGATGAGAATCATCGACAACTGGAACCAACAATCACGAGGAGTTCGATTCGACGAGGATTTTTTAAAACGCCCTTCCCCTCCCTCCCCTTTAAGCGTGGCGACAACTTACAAGATTGATATGAGCCTTGCTCGAATAATCGAATTCCGGGATGATGTCGGTGAATTGGCCGAGAATCTCGTTGTGTCTGGCCATGTCCGTGGCAAGAATACATCTGATGATACCTTCGCGTACCACCCTATACGTCGGATTGTCCAACGACGCCAGTATGTTGCATTCCGGGGCTTCGAGGACGCGAAACGCGACGGAGCAATGATGATTCTCCAGTGGCGAAATATCGTTGTAACGGAGCGCCAACTCGGTACGGGCGTTTATCTGATAAATGTTGTTGTATCCTGGATGATCCAAGTCGTGGCAGATGCAGGAGACGATCAATATAAAAACCTCCAGATCACCGATTCGTGACGGTAGATCCACCGCCCAAGATATCGCGTACATCTGCAACGGAACATCTTTCCTTAATGTTATTCTCCTTTCCTATTTTCGATATATTTTGTTCTCTCGCTCCCTCGTGAATTTCCACGAAAATTTAATCAACATCGCGAAACGAGAAATTAATAATTTTAACATCGTATTTACATCGTCTTCAATACTCGTTAGATGTAAATAATTCGTGCATCGCGTTTTTGACAGGAATTTATATATATATATATATATACTTGCCATTTGCGCCACGCAGAAACAGTGCCTGAAGTTATGAAACGGCACTTCGTTATAATTGTTGTAAACTTCGTAGAGGAAATTCCTCAGGATTGGTAAAGGAATGTTAAACTTTTGAGGTAGGTCCAGCTCGACGAACATGGTTTGCAGCATAAGGAGAAGTTCTTCGTCCTCCCATTGCCGGGCATCGAAAGCCGGTGAACGTAGCCACTCCCGAACGCTCGACGATATCGATACGTCGCTACAAACACAATCACAGATATTAATTCCCTCGAAACTGCAAACTCGGACACCTCGATAATTTATTTCTTATCGTCCAACTGAATCGATCGTCGTTATTCTACGGCAAAGTTCGATAATTGGTGGTGTCAAATGTAACTAGTTGACGAGCAAAGGTTTCAAATGTTAGATAGTGAAATATCACGTATCAAATAATTTCACGCGTACGATACGATCGGTCAAACGAAACGATATCGCGTTATAAATTCCACAGATTCCTCCTCCCCCTCCTCTCCCTCTCCCTCCTTAAAGATATCAAGTTCGCTTCGAGATCGTAACACTATTTCCCTGGTTCGGATGAAATTAGTCAAATTAATATGTCATTTTGTCGTAGAGCGTCGGTCGACCGGGTATTTAGTACTTTGCGCAATAATGGGTTATCCGCTTATTGAACTAAATCAACATGGAGCCTGGACCTACACGACGGATTGGAATTACATTAGGGATGTATCGATTTGTCGACGCGCCGTATAACATACGATTACGATTAATACGTTACAATATGCAACATGGGTAACACGCGTTCAAAAATCGATGAAATATCGAGTGTTTATTAAAGGCAGCAAACGGTGTATCCTTCTTTCCTTTTTTTCTTTATGGAAAGAGAAAGAACCGTTGTGTAAATTACAGAAAGAACGGATGGAGACGATCGCGTAGATGGGCGGAAAAATTTCTCGATCTCGTGTGAAACAATTTCGTTTATTCTCGCGACATTAGTGTAATATCTATTTGTAAAAAACGTATCGTTCGTCTTAAAAGATTTACCTTGCCTCCTTGGAAATCAATTTCCATCAACCGAGACCACTCCATTCAGAAGATTTCACGAATTCAAATCGCATCTCTAAATACAATTAGCCCGTTTTACGTGGGAGTCGATGTGTCGAGATCGAGGCATGATCAAGGAGATTAAGCAGAAGCGTGTGTAGCGAAGACCGCTAATTGGCAATCCGCATTTAGCTCGCGCATCAAATCACGGTACGCGATAATGTTCGCTTTGTGACGCTCCCTATTATAACCCGCCAATACCAGGTTATTATAGAGATAACGGTAGCTTAATGGCATTTCGCGGTAACGTTACGGAGCTTGCTACCATCGCGGACCGTTCCAACCATTCGTTCCAATCGGACAAGTCGCGAAGAATTCAATCCTCGAATTTCCCGTGTTTCGTCTGATCGGAGGACGCTCCATTCCTTGCCCGCAATTTTCATCCAATTTTTTTTATCTTCCTCTTAAACGGAACCCAAGTATTTCTCCTTTCATTGAACGAAACTTCCTATCTTTTTTTTTTTGACAAAAATTGCGTATTCCGTTTCCATCAAGATTGAAATTTTCGTAGAGTTTACTTCGAAAGAAAATCGGTTAAGGTAAAATAGAGAGAGTCAGAGGTCGAATCATTCTACTATCTTCAATAGTTCGATTCGATGATTATTGATTGAAGAAAAATAAAAAAATTATTGATAATTTTAATAATTTGAACTTGAACCGAACTTTCGAACGATATTTTCGTACGATTTCCGCGAACGGCGATTTGCTACATTTGCATTACAGTCCATGCGTATTTGTTCGTTTAACGTTTCGTACACCCGACACGTTTGCTCCGGTTTATTTGCCCTGTTTCCGCGCGAAAATCGATTCTAGTTTGTTTTTTGCGAGCATTTTTTTTCCCCCTCCGCGGAAAAAGGAAACATTCGCGAAATAATAATCGAATATACGTTCGTATTACGCGTAATAAAATTTCTCCCGCGGAAAATATTGGTGACGATTATTTCGATGATCGAAAGAAGGAAACGAAATTAAACGAAGCGAGAGAGAGAGGAAAAAAAAAAAAAGATTGAATCGAAAGGGGAATAAATTCGAAGTGAGCGAGAGAAATCTCGGTTCTGTACGCGAAACATTCGTTAACGGGATGCGCGTGATTTATGAATGAAAATTAAAAGTAAATAAAACGCGTATAAAACACGTCCATGCATATTTATGGGTTTTTCGATGATGTTGCGAATATCGAATAAATTTGATCTTTTCGATCGCTATTATGGGATTGTGTAATCGTTATTTACGAACGGGTTATAATAGCGCGAATCCGATTGTATCCGACAATTTAAAGAAAAAAGAAAAAAAAAAAAATCACCTCTCCTCGAACGAAATTGATCGAGAAACGTTCAAACGAGCAAATATTTTCGTTCGAAAATCAGGAATAAAAACAGGATTCGGAGAATCTCGTTTTGTTCGAAGCGTGAAACGCGAATCCCCGGCGGGCGAAGCCTTTAAGATCCGTTTCCAAATTCAATTTGCTCCCGTAATTCGGCGTAATCTTGACGAAAATCTCACGGGCCGTGAACTTAATCGCTCATGAAACGATCTCGAACGTGTTGCTCGTGCTGCATCGCGAGATCTTCGCAATGTGAATACATAAAGAACGGGACAATGGAACGACGCATTTCAATGAAACGTGCCTTCGTGTCACGACACGAACGATCCGTGGCGAGCAATTTTAATTCGCTTCCATATAAAATATCAAATTATTCTTCGAGAAAAAAAGAAAAATTTTTTTTTAACTTTAAAAATTTTCCGACAAATCAACAATGAAAAAGTTACATAGCTTTAACACGTGCGATATTATTATATTTTTATTAAAAGTAGAGAGAAAAAGAGAGAGAGAGAAAAGTTGAATGAAACGATCGTTATAACGTGAAAATAATTACACAAAGTTAAGAATTTGATCAACCTTTTTCGTTATTGTTCGAATTTACAAACAGTTTTTCATAAATTTAACTCGTCGTTAAAGAGAAAATAAATAAAAACGAGAGAGAAAGAGAGAGAGAGAGAACAACGAAAGTGACATAAAATGTAATGAATAGAGATTATCACGCTTCTTTGAAATTATTTTTCCATACGATCTATTTGTTATACATGAACGCGTGAAAAAACTTTAAAAATGGATTCGTTGAATTTTCAATTTCAAAAAAAAAAATGTTTTCTCTACTAAAAAAGAGAGTGAGAAAGAGAGAGAGAGAGAGAGAGAGAAAGGAACTAGCACTATCGAATCTCCGACATCCGGAAAAATTCCAATTTAAACCATCAAAATTCCTCCAACTTCAAATGGAAATGAATCAGCAATGGAACGCGTTACAATCGCATCGAAATTCGATCTTTCGGCTGGATAATCTTCTTCTGAAAGCCTGAAGCTCACTATTCACACGGAAAGATACTAACATCGGTGTAAACACATGAACGAGTCGATCGAATGGTCGTGGAACAGAAGGCACATAGATCATCCGATAGATCGGCACGTCTAGATCGTCTAGATCGATGTCGGCCAGTCGACAGTGAATGAGAAATGCGATGAATATGTTTTCAAGGGATCTCGACTGCGTTTAATCGTCCAGATATTCTCTATTTTATTAAAGAATCTCTCAATTCTTCTGTTCCTCGTCGTTTAACCAAAAACCTGTCTTTTATTTTTAATTTAAAAATAGAAATTTCGAAATTAGAATTATTTTCAAAATTATTTTCGTATTTAATAAAAACGTTGCAAAAATTTCCATTTCGCTTCGCTTTTGGAAAAATTTATCGATCTGGACTAATGGATTCTTAAATTCATATAAATATTTGTTCGAAAACTATTCGTAATCGAGATCATCTTTCTGGAAAAAATATTTCCACGACGAAATTGTTAAGAAAATTCAAAGAAAATTAATTTCTCACGTTTCCATTCTACGTTTCGTTCACAATTAAATATGAATATTCCTTCTCTTTGTTATACGATGATGACCGGTTAGATGAAAAACATGCCTACTCTTATTAACATAATCACGTTTTTCAATTGTTTAAACGGTCGAATGACTCTTTGTGAGAATTTTTAATATTCCTAAAGAGAATAACATTTTTGAATTGTATTCCAACAAATACACAAATTTCTCTTTCGTTTGATTCTTCATTTATTTTTTTCCCTCGAATGAATGAAACAAGATTTTCTTTAAACATTTTTCATTCACCTTGCGAAATATAAATTATGCAATAATCCCTTGTGATGTTGAAAATTGAACTCATCTCGAATATTTTGCGCTCGCTTTTTCGTCTTGATCGATTTCTCTCTTCGTCACACTCGTAGCAATATTGATAAAAATTACAAACGATCTGGTGAAAATATTACGTAATCGCGCGATTCCATCTTCCCGCTTCTCTCCTCTTTCATCCACCTATGATTCAGGGAACGCAACGATTCAAAGGGACGAGAACTTCCTCTTCCACCTTCTTTTTTCGTTGTTTCTTTTTTTTCTTTTTTTTTTTCATTCGCCATCCGTTCAAAATTCCACCACCGTTCTTCTCCTCCTTTGCCTCCAAGAAAAAGCAATATCCTGCCGATCAACTCGATAAAGTCTCGCGGATAAGTGAATGAATAATCTCGCGACAACGTATCCCTTTTGCCCCTCGTGAACTTGTTAAATAAAATTCTCGATCGACGAAGGGGGTGATCGCTTGATTTATTATTAAACTTCGTGCTAAGAAGGTGGCTCGCGTGTACCAAGCGTTCAAATAGAAACGGCTGATTTATAATCTTCTCGAATATAGCTGTTCCTACTATTAACCACGTATACGAACCAAGTTATGAGGCGATTCTATTTTTCTTTCTTTCTTTCTTTCTTTCTTTCTTTATCGACCAAGTTTGATGTAGTGCCATAGGCGTGTGAGTTTTACGAGTGAGTTCACTTTAAAGGATTAAACGGGTTTTTCGTAATTGTACACAGAATCGGTAACGTCGCTCTCTCGCCACAATTTTTTTACCATTTGCCGTGTATAAACAATAGTGTAGCTTTATCGGAAAAAACTACAATACATTTTCGAAACGAAAATCATTTATAGCCAAATGGAAATGTGTCGCTCTCTCTGAACGATTTTTTCCCCCGATTCTGATAACGATCGTTTCGCCGAACGAAATTTTCGTCGGTCAAATGGTTTATAATCAAGTATTCAATGTATATTTTGTATTTTTCGTCATTGTTTCACATATCGTTCCTGTTTTGGTTTATATTCAACACAAAGGAGATATTCTCAAAAAATAATATCAAGCAACGTCGAAACAAATATTCCAGATTCGAAAAAACGTATTCATATAGATATGAAACGCGTTGCATTATTAAACGCAATTTATATTTATATCTATATAGTTGTTGATTTTTTTTGTTATAATTATTGCAGTGGAAAATATCTCTCTTTGTTAAAATTTTTGAAAAAATAATGATTTCTTTTAAAATTTATATATCGAAAATTTTCATTGTTCAACTTTAATGTTATTCTTTATTTTTTAACCGATAAATATACCGAGAAAAATGAAAAAATAAAAATAAATGAAATAAAAATTTTAACATCACGAATGAGAAATATTAGTTATTCTTTGTAAAAATATACCGTCACGCGTTCGTTATTGTAGTAATGTTCAATGAAATATTGTTTTTAGCAGGTATATCAACTGGATACTTGTATGTCTCCCTATTGATTGACTTATACTACTGCAGAATACAAACTCCATCTAAAGATTCTTCGATGGTATAAATTAACTTTTACTAATGTGAAAAATTTATTTATCAGTATCTTCAATAACTGATTAATAAAATTATTAAAGCATATAAAATAATATCAGATATACAGCTTTATTTGATATCTTTCATAATTAAATTTCTATATCTTTCAAATTTATCGTTTCGTATTAAATTTAATTACTTTGCGATAAATGATATATTCTGCTTTTTTACAAATAATTATACAGATAACGATTTTAATTTTATTTCATTTACTTTTATCGAAACATGTAAGTAGACAACGAAATCTTTCGAAAATTTAATGATAATTGATTAAACAAATTTAGAAAAAATATATATATAATTAAAAAAAATTAATTTTTTTACAAAAATTCATATAAATCATATATATAATATTCATTTCTTGCTCTATTATTCCTTTTTATTCTATTACACATTCCACTTTTAAGAATTTTTATTTTATAATTAATCTATTGTATTTTTTTTTCGAATTGTATCTCAATTGTGGACGAAATACATTTTGTCGATAAGTTAGACATCGATTAAAAAGTTTCCGCGGTCAACGCCATCTCGCGTTTGGATCACCGAAGCTTCGACTCGTTACTAGCATAGCAGAATATACGAGGAGGTATGCGGAGTCGTAGACGAGGAAAGCACTATTGCGCGAGAAAGATAGAGAGCTTCCCCCACCATTACGGATCCGATACATGGAATTAATTAATTACTCGTTTTTTACACAAAATTTCTATACTTTTAAGATCGTATCTTGAAGCTAGAACTTCAGACAACTTTCTCGTATCAATTTTAATATAAAATTCCTTGTCATTAATTAATTATTAATAATTAATGCGTCATAATACGTTATACGTTCTAATATATCGAAGACGCCATATTGAAAATTCATTAATTACGCGTTTTCTACGCAAAATTTCTATACTTTTAAGATCGCATCTTGAAGCTAGAACTCCAGACAACTTTCTCGTATCAATTTTAAAATTTATTTAAAAATTTATTATAAAATTCCTTGTCATTAATTAATTATTAACAATTAATGCGTCATAATACGTTATACGTACTAATACATCGAAGACGCCATATTGAAAATTCATTAATTACGCGCTTTCTACGCAAAATTTCTATACTTTTAAGATCGCATCTTGATGCTAGAACCTCACACAAGTTTCCCCTATCAATTTTAATATGATATTTCATTTTATTAGTTATTTATTAATAATTTATTAAAAACGCGTCTTCAATATATTAAAATTATTGACACGTTATCGTTATTAATCGTTAATAATTCATTAACAGAAAACATATTTATATTAAAATTGATAAGAGAAACTTGTTTGGAGTTCTAGCTTTAAGATGCAATCTTAAAAGTGCTAAAATTTTGTGTACAAAACGAGTAATTAATGAATTTTCAATATAGTGATTTATTCGATATTCGATTTATTAAGACGTACAACGGAGTAATCGTTAATGATTAATTAACAGGAAAAAATTCTATATTAAAATTGATAAGAGAAACTCGTGTGAAGTTCCAGCTTCAAGATGCGATTTTAAAAATGCAGAAATTTTGCGTAGAAAACGCGTAATTAATGAATTTTCAATATGGCGTTTTCGATGTATTAGAACGTATAACATATTACGACGCATTAATTGTTAATAATTAATTAATGATAAGAAATTTTATATTAAAATTGATACGAGAAAGTTGTCTGGAGTTCTAACTTCAAGATGCAATCTTAAAAGTATACAAATTTTGCATAGAAAACTTGTAATTAATTAATTTTCAATACGATGACTTCGATGTATTAGAACGTATGATGCGTTAATCATTATTAATCGTTAATAATTAATTAATGGCAAAGAATTTTATATTAAAATTGATAGGAGAAACTCGTGTAAAGTACTAGCTTTAAGATGCGATCTTAAAAGTATAGAAATTTTGCGTAGAAAGCGCGTAATTAATGAATTTTCAATATGGCGTCTTCGATGTATTAGAACGTATAACGTATTATGACGCATTAATTATTAATAATTAATTAATAACAAGGAATTTTATATTAAAATTGATACGAGAAAGTTGTCTGGAGTTGTAGCTTCAAGATACGATCTTAAAAGTATAGAAATTTCATGTAGAAGATGAGTAATTAATTAATTAATTCCATGTATCGGATCCGTAATGGTGGGGGACGCTCTCTATCCTTCTCACGCAATAGTGCTTTCTTCGTCTACGACTCCGCATACCTCCTCGTATATTCTGCTATGCTAGTAACGAGTCGAAGCTTCGGTGATCCAAACGCGAGATGGCGCTGACCGCGGAAACATTTTAATCGATCTCTAACTTATCGACAAAATGTATTTCATCAATAATTGGGATATAATTCAAAATAGAATCGCATTAATTATAATGTAAAAATATCAAAGCGGATAAAATATTAAACGTAAGATAAAGAAAAAAGAAATAATAGACAGAGTAAAGAATATTACTATTTATGTATATGATTTATATAGATTTTTATAATAAATTAACTTTTTTAAAAATTATATATATATTTTTCATATATATTTTTTTTCTGTACTTTTTAAAAATATGAGTGTAAAGAATTAATTACGTAATACGATAAATACTAGACGGATAAATATAATTAATAAATATAATTAATAAAATTAAGTAAAATGTCTTTTCTGGAAATGTGCTGTCTAAAAAGTGTATAAACATAAGTATAAAAGATAAGTATATTAAATTTTAAATTAAATTTTCTCATTTCTTCTTGAATTATATTCTTCTGATACAAAATCGATACGATTGAAAAATTTTGACAACTCTGGGAAGTAACATCAAATTTCTGTAAATTCCGAAATTCTTTCGAAAATAATATCAAATTTTTTGTTTCTTTACAAACATTGATCCGTTTATTTTGATTTTCAATGCTTATTTACAAAAATTTTCGAAAATTTTCGTTTGTTTACAAACATTGATTTGTTTGTTTCTATTTTCAATGTTTAGTTACATTTTTTTGCGAGAATTCTTGAAAATGACGATTAATTCCTGGAATTTTCGAAATTTGTTCGTTTTTTCTGATCGTTTCATTAATATTCCAAATATATTTACCTTTATACTTATTTTTACAGTTTCCATTTTTTGCAATATTGAATTTCTTTTTGATAGTTTTCTTAGTTTCAAATATACTTACTTTTTGGATCTTTCGATATTTAAAATACTAAATTGTCATAATTTATTAACAAAGGATACTGGAATATGCTGGAATGTCTAATTTTTATCATCTAGAATATCTTCCGAATTATTTTTGATAATATTTTAAAATATTTCAGAGGAAAATAGTTTGCAAGGAAGACATATCCTGATGTAATTAACTTTTTTCTACGTAAAAGTCAACCTTATTATTTTACAAGGAATTATAAATTTTTTAATGTCCAAACAATGTAATTCTACATTTTCTTTTTTATAAAAAAATGTCAATCTTAAAAATATTAAATTAAAGAATATTCGTTTAAAGGATAATAAAGTATCTTCTAAAAGTTTCTTCATAACAAACATGATGTATCGTCACATTTATTGATGTATTAAAAATCATATAATTCCATTAAAAAAACAATAATTTGACCGATCTTTTACAAAGAAGATAATAATTATTGTATCTCTTTTGAAACTAATTATTTTTCATCTAAAATATATTTCAATATTATCAAAACTAAACGAAATATTTTATACGATATGATTAGACGAACAATTAAGATATAAATCGTTAAGGAAGAACGAAACACCAGAAAAAAGAAGGATAAGAAATTAGGAAAATTAATCGAACGCGTTTTAATCGTGAATTTGAGACATTGTCTTCCTAAACAAAATAATCCATCGTACGTCTTCTCGAGAATTATCAGAAATTTGGTCAAAATATATATATATGTGTGTGTTTATTCGCGAAACAAGACTCGTTGCCTCGTTTATCCTGACTTTGAACCTTAAAACAATCATATTTCTGTTAATTTAACATTGATTATTCCGTTCACGTTCGGAATGGTAGTCGGTAGACGTTAAATTAGTTTATTCGAAATGGTAAGTTTCAATGAAACGTGATCGTTTTAGTGAATCAGCGTGACGTCAACTGTAACGATGAATTAAAAATAGATTCCATGAACGGAACTTATGATATATGTATATATATATATATATA
>NW_006263376.1:499902-507572 GCF_000469605.1 Apis dorsata
ATGGGTAACGAACTTGCGAATTCTAATTAAGGATTAAAAGATCTCTCCGAGTTTTCGAGAGAGATCTCTAAATGCTGGGATTAAGAGACGAATTTTTTCGAATTGTCTCTACGTTCGAATCTTTTTCACCCTCGCTCCCTAAGCGAATTACATTTTTCGCTCCTTTTACAATTCGAAGCTTTCATTGCGTTAATAAATTACGTTAGTTGAAAAACCTGTAATTCCTCGAAGAGAAAATAAAAATTAATGTTAATTAATGTTAATAATAAATAGAATAAATATTTCAAAAAATATATCATCAAAAATCACTTGAAACTTGATTAATTAAAATGATTATAAAGAGATACGGATCACCTGTCATTTCGAGTGTGGAAGAGCAAAAAGGAGTAATGATACACAGGAAAAAATAACTTTTCCTCTTGATCCGAGCTTACTCGTCGTCGTAAACATGGTCGTCGTCGGATGGCGACAAAATCGATCGACCAGTTTATCGTTCCTTCACCTATCCCCTTCGATATCTCGAATTAAATCGCGGCTGGAGGCAGCAGAAAGAGGGGCGACCGAATGGCCGTTCGTAAATGAGAAAGAATAGAGAGAGAAAGAATAGAGAGAGAGAGGGAAGGAAGGAAGGAAGAATCGACGGGCGTAACTCGCAAGTCGTAAAAAGAGAAAAAAAAAAGTAGTAATTTCTATCGACTCACCAGATATTGAGGAACTTTTCTCGCACCTTCCGCTTCATGCTGTCGCTCTTCCGCCGATACTGCAATCTGCGGCAGGAATCCGCGTAGAGAGGCTCTGGAAGCTGTTTGTAGAAACCTGAAAGTGACAGCGGTCTAAAGATTGAACCCTTCTGAAAAATCCTTCCAAGCCTCGACGTTTCTCATTGATCGAAACGTGTATTTTCCTTTCCGTATCGTCCATCGCTAATTCTTTCGAATTTTCTATTCCGATCACGACTTGGAGTACACGAAACGAGAAGAAAATTACGGGGAAAATTAAGGGGAGGAAAAGTTTGCGGAACGTATCAACGATTTTTCATCACGATTTATGGTTTAGCGGGGAATATAGGGGGAAAAAAATTGTTATAATTGTCGATCGTAAGGTAAAGGTTGATACGTGTGTACGGATAATACGCGTTTGGCCAGGAAGCGAAGATAGGAATAGCTGGGACGGTTCCTTGCACGGGCAAATATTTATTCAGCGGCAGACGCGTTGGACCGATGCGCTGTTTATTCGCGCGTATATCCATCGTCTCTGGCGGATCGGTAACGTTGCAATGATTTTTCGATTCGCCGTAAGTGGCTGGAAATTTTTCTTAATGACGTTTCGTTGGGAAAAATTCGTTGTGAAAATAACAAAAAAAAAAAAAAAAAAAAAAAAAAAAAAAGAATAATAATTGATCGAGAAAGGAGAAGAAACGTTTGCGTTCGAGAATGATTGGATTGGTATCGAAAAAAACGGAGCCTTGTTTCATTTTTCGGATAGGAGAGAGAAAGACGCGTTTCCGGAAAACTCGTTCGAGATTGTGTTGCTCGACACAAAAGAAGAGAGAGAGAAAGAGAGAGAGAGGAAAATGAAAAATTCGAAAGGTTTGATCCTTTATTTTCCGGTGGCATGCCTCTTTGGCCAGATGTGCAATTTTGCGCACGAACGGTGTTTGCGCGCCACCATCTACCGGATTAAATTATACACGGAAGAAGGAATGATTCACCTTTGTTTCCAGATATTCAATTTCCATTTTTCAATCGATCAATTTTGGAACGATCGAAAAAAGGAAAAAAGAAAAGTTGCGCGAGAGATATAAAGAGAATAACAAAGGGCGAGGAGCTCCTTTTTTTTTTTAAATATATTCTACGAAGATCGCTCTTTTTTTAAAGAACGACGTGTATCTTTGTTGTTGAATTTCGAAAAATCAAAATTTTTAATAAGCAATTTAATACAGGTTGGCAGAGTATACACATGTAAGAGAGGCAAGAGGTTAAAACTTACTCAGCCAACTGAGTTGGTCGTTGTGCTCCAACTTGTTCTTGAAACTGTCGACCTGCCGCTTCAGTTCACGAAGAGCGAACGAAGGCGATGCGTAAAGAGCTTCTTGATGCTCCCGAAGTTGCCGTTCCAAGGCCGCCACGCGTCTCTCGAGAGCCCACAGCACTTCCGCCTCGATCACCCCCGACGAGGCCGGATGAGCTCCGACGATCTTAAAAAGAGGAAATACACTTCTTCCAGCCACGCTCCACAACTTCCATCAACTGCAAATCGAGCGCGTTGTTTTAACCGTCTCAACCTCAACGCCCTTCCCCTCCAATCTAAATAATAAAGGGTTGCGTTGTTGCGTTCCATTTTCCAATTTTAATTTAAAAAAAAAAGAAATAACGGAGAGATTGCCGCGATCCAAAATTAACGCGAAACGCGTTTCTACGTACTTGAAAAATAATTTACACGCGCGTACAACGTATAATTATTTAAAAAAAAAAAATAAATAAAATAAAATAATTCAACGTAATTTAATTATACCTACGTAATTACTGCAACCGGTGTAATATCCATTTGCATCGTAATTATTTTTTCACCTTCAATTTAACGTTTATTATTAAAATTAATGGCTCAGCGAAGGGAGAAGAGAGAAATTTCGCGGAGAGAGGATCATTCGGCAGAATGAGATAATTTGCCGAATCTAAGAAAGATTTTATCATCGATCGATTAATCGAGAGTAACGGATTACGTAACATCTCGAAAAGATAAAAACTTTTCAATAAGAGTCATGGAAAAGTTTCGACAAACGTTCCTCCACTTTTAAAATTAAAAATGAACTTAATGCACAATTCTCGTTAAACTGAAAAATTTCTATCCCTTTCCCTGGGATTAAAGCCGTTAATTTAGAAGAAAAAGAAAGAAAGAAAGAAAAAAGAGCTTCGAGTTTCTTGGAATTATAATAGAAAAGATAAATCCTTATTCCTTATTCTATCCTAATGCATACGTAACGATCGAATAAAAGTTTTTCAATTCGAAACGATTTCATCGACGTGGACGTTAAAAGAGAGCAAGAAGAAGGGCGAAACGAAAATACATAATCGAGGAAATGCGAAAAGATCGGTGAAAGTACTAACGAAATGGAAATAGGCGACAACACGTGCGCAGGATGGCCGAATCGTTACCTGAAGGACATAGGGAGAATCGGGTGTGTTCGCCGGCAAATTAGTCGAAATGTTCAACAGTTTGTCCCCTTTGCAAAGCTTCACGATGTCCAGAGGTCCAGCCTCTGCTGCGTTCCTAAAGAGTTCTGCAACAGAGATAAGCAAATTGTGAGAGAAATTTAGATAATTTCCAACAACCGTTTTGCACGCGTCATAAATATTTTGTTCTCGAATACCCGAGAATATCCGCTCTCGATATTATTACGATTAAACCCGTTGAATGAAACGTGGCAAGAATCGAAAAAGTTGTATATAAACATTTAGAGAGAGATCGTCTGGTATAATAGAATTATAGAATTATAAAAGGCCGATTATTAATTGGACGGATACGACGAAATTTTAATGAACGCGCAACGAGGCGAAATCAGAATTATTATTTATTATTCCAATAGGCAAACTTTCAATGGCCAATTAATAATTGATAGCATTTCAAAGCCTCGATAAACAGCTTTTCGATACGATAATAAACCCGAAAATCTCGTTAAAATCTCAATTAAAGCGATTCAAATCCCCCTCCCACTCTACGATTTTCGATCGCCTACACATCCCTGGTTAACAGAGTCGAACGAGAGAGCTCCGTTCGAACGAACGATCATTTCGATCGTTAACTCTGCTCAGGGTCAAACGTTTCCCCGTGACAATTCCAGGGGGGGGAAAACAAACGACGACGTGGCGTTAAAAAGAAAAAGTAAGGGGGGGAGAGAGAGAGGAGAAAAATGGCACGGGAAAGCATACAGTCGGCCGTGAATTAATTATTCAAATGGCACCGCTCCAAGCGGTGTATCCTTTCGGTGATATCGAGCGTAACGACATTTTATAAGTGCATGTTTTATTCATCGTTCCGAACGCAGTTGTGCGTAACTCGGCCTAACACGTGCATTACGTCGGCGCAATTACAGCCACGATGCCGGAACGAGCGCCCTGTCACAACTTGTTCCTTTCCATCCAAATTTCCACCCGAAATTATTGTTCGCGGGATCGAGATGCCGTGTCGTCACCCTCGAGAAAGAAATGATTCGCGCGAATCATGGACGATTTACGGATCCAAACTCGAGTTAAAAACTCGAATTAAAAACTCGAATTAAAAACTCGAGGAAAATATCAGAAGAATGGATAAGTGCAAGAGTGTTTGTTCGATCGTTGGAGGTTTGTCAAACTGATAGAATTTATCTTGGGTAGCAAACGAAGAGGAAGAACGATAATTAATACCAGATCAGAGTTGATCAGGATATATCGAATACTTTGCTCTCCTGGCTTCACTCCCTCGCAGCATCGGCCAATAATCCATAAATTTAACATCGAGCAAGATGTTGATTAACTAACTAGCATCGAGGCAAAGAAACCGGTGCATAAATCCCGCAACAGGGCAAATGAAATTACCATTTAACAACAACACGAGACGTCAAAGTTTTCAGGGAGGTTGTTGACCAACGAAACGCTTATATTCTCGCTTAACGTTTTATTATATTAGGAGAATTAACACCGATGAATTTCCAACCAATGAATCAACGAAGAACTAAGAGAACACGGATTCGGCGACAATTAATCATCGGTTCGTAAGTTGTAAATGTGTTTTAACGTAGATTTATATCGATGAACGTGATCTGAAACTGGAAAATAGTAACAAACAACGAATTATCGAACGAAAATGATATTTGTGAAAAGATCTGTGAAACGAAACACGAGGCTAACTTTTTCATTATGTTATTTTGCTTCCTTTCTAAAAGTGATTAACGCGAAACGGGGAGAAAAGTAAGCGAAGTGAAGCACTTATTCCAAAGAAGATAAAAAGCGAGAAATGGCGTAGCTTTCGGATATAAAAAAGAAGAAAACGCTAATGGCATTCGGCAGTTGGTTAAAAAACAGAAAGAGGAAGGGAGGGGGCGAAAGTTTCTCGTCGTTTCAGTTATCGATTCGACAAAACGCGAGGAGCTTACTTCTTCCTCGACGTATTCAACGCGAAGATTCATGATTCTTCGTGAAAAATGAGTTTTCCACAGCTCGGAATGTCGTACGAGGATCATTTATAAAATCCAGCTGTTGCTTATACCCTCCTTTTTTCCATTTTCGTTTCTTTTTTCCTTTTTTACCAACGACCTATATATATTTTTTATAAACATAATGGAAAAGATACCATTATCGATTTTAATTAAATCTCCCTCACGCGAATTTGACGGAACACGTTCACATGAAATGTTGTAACGAAACAGATGCGCGTTTTCACTTGAGAAGGACGCGTTATGAATTAATTTTAACGTGCAAATTGGTTTTCTTTTCTTTTTTTTTTTTTTTTTTTTTTTTTTACAATGATGATATTAAACGATTCATATTTAATTAGAATTGTTGGAGAAATATAACATTTTATTTACCAACTTTAATTTTCATTTTCTTGTATATATTTTATCTTAAATATGAAATTAATTATTTTTACTTCTTGAGATCGTAATGAAAAAACAAGGAATTTACTTTTTACGTTCTTTAACGATTAAAATATAAGTTGGCGCAGATTGAACAGACTGCTTGTTCGAAGTAAACCTTCTGGAATATTTGTATAGGTTAATTAATAAGAAATTCTTTTCAAAAGAATTCTCTAAAAGAAAACTTGCATTAATTTTTCCCTCCCTTCGAAAATTGTGCGTCGCGAATTTCAATTATAACAACGAAAAGAGAGTACAATAAAAACATCGATGAAAAAGAATTATTTATCAATAATTTCCTTCGTTATTTTTCTTCTCTTTTTTCTCATCTGTCTTCGCAAGAAGAAAGAACAATTATGAACGAAAAAGTTTTTACAATATTCTCGAAACCTTTTTCTTAAAAATGTATACAAATTAACGAAGCTAAAGATAAATTACTCTTCGAATGGAAAATAAATTTTCCAACAAACACTATTTTTCTAATAAAATTCTCTTTGTGTCTATAAAAAAAAATCTTTTTTATAGATAGGACGAGAAAATAGAAAAAAGAATAAAAAAGAAGAAAGAAAAAAATTTGCCGCCGAACTTGATTAAATTTTCTTCCTCGTGGTCCAAATTGAAAAAAAAAAAAAAAAAAAGAAGAAAAATACAATACACCAACTATGATCAAAGTATGATTCTAATTCAACGATTTCGCATTGATCTCTGAACGACGATGAAAAGTGGCAGTGGCGCGAACAGATTTCTTGTTGACGTTTTTTCGGCTCAGCCAAATATGAAATAGAATTTCGAAAACAAGCTCTTTTGTACAACGAAATCCCGTGGTAATTCGTTTCGACGGTTGAAACTGGAATAAAATTGGAGGGGAAAAAAGTGGATCAACCGGAGAGATGAAAGAATAGAAGCGGGAAAATATTTCAGGGATGTTTTATCTCAACTTTCACCCTCGTTCGATGCGTTAATTTTAAAAATGTCACGGGAAATATGGCTTTCCTCCTCCTCCCCCCTACCCTCGTATCGTAAAAATTCTCCCTTTATGGGGAATCGTTTCGGTTATTTGAACCGTGGAAAAAAAACTAGGAAGCATCCCTGAACGAACGAGAAATCCTGAATTCGAGCGGCACGATGGTGGAATATGGCTATGTCTTTGATTGTTACGAGACTCGTTATGCACGTGGGGAACATTTTAGAGAGAAAACGTGTGCAGGTCGAAGGTCATGTTAGAAGAAGAACGAAATTTTCATTGTTCGCTCGATAACATTTTTCTTACCAACGGATCGGATTTCGTCGTAAAAAGCTCTTGCCTAGTTTTTTTCTTCTTCTTTTTTTTCTTTTTTCTTTTTTTTTTTTTTTTTTTTACGAAAATTTAAGATAAATAAAAAACACTGAAGAGCAGCGGGAGTCAGAGTTGTGAAGTGCGAGAGAAAAGCGATCAAGGGAATGAAAAGGGGCAGCACGGGTGAAGAAAAATTCCAAGGTTCGTGTTGTTCCAATATTCATGAACTTCCTGTACACCCGTTGTGCACGAGAAGCAACGCAGACCGAGGAGTGCACGAGTGCGACTCGCGTACCCACGCCCACGCGTGCATTTCAATGGAGGCCGCTAATTAAACCGAAACTGTTCATAGCGTGGCGCGAACGATATTTACAATCCTACTATCTTTCGAATTCCATTTAAAATCTAAAAACGGAAACGACACTAAACGATAAAAAAACGACCAGCCCGTTTTTATTAAAAATTCCACTCTTTTCAAATTAATCGTTAATTAATTAATTAATTAATTGCGAAAACTCGATTCCTTTCGGGTTATTGTTCGAAAATGTTGTTGAAATAAATATAAAAATTTCAAGACGTTTTCTATTTAATTTTTTGGAGAGCAAAGTTTTTAAAATTCGATTTTTCATTTCCATTTCTTCAGAAAAAGATGTAACGAAAATGTTACTTTTCAATACAAAAATTTGTAAAATCCGCGTGTCTCTCCTTTTTTTACGACCTTATAAATTTTGAAAATTTTTATTCCGACAAATCTTACACGTCTTGTTTATTTTTTTTTTTTTT
>NW_006263376.1:507823-513988 GCF_000469605.1 Apis dorsata
AAGATTTACGCGATAACATTCACGATCGAGACAATCTTGAGCGCGAACATAAAACGACCCGACCCAGAAAAAGGGGGCGAATGAACGATTCGCGGGCAACGATGGGAACAGTGGCCGGTTTATTGGTTGTTGGCCAACCTGCCGGCGATTCTGTTCAAATTTCCTGATGGACAAGCCATCGTCAAAGGATACGCCGTACCAGTTCGAATCGAGTTGATTAACTTTTTCGGGACAGTGTTTCTTTAACAGGTGGAAATTGCTGAAATCGATTGATCGACGTTCGAAAGATTTCCGGGAAAAAATTCGTTTTCTTTTTTCTCGTTTTTCGTTTTTCGTTCGAATAAATATCGTTTATCATTTTTTTTGAAAATATCGGAACGAATCGATAAATAATCATATTAAATCATATCGAAACTCACTATGATGTACGAAAGTAGTAAAAAAGAGACATAGACGCACCCATATTTGGTTTCGAACTATCGCACTCGCTAATATTATTGCACGTGTGGGTGGATAAGTATTAAAGCAAACAGTAAAGAGGAAAGATAAAAAAATTTACGAAGTAATAAAGTCATGGGAAGAACAACCCTTATAAAAATAAACGCGATCCAGTTATTTCGGTTTATGAAATTTTAATAACAAAACCAAAATAATTAAGGCATTACTGTGTTATACATTGAACGATTTTAATTTTTAATTAAAAAATATACGTAAAATACGTATTGATAAAAATAAAATGAAATCGTTGAATAAGATTAGATACTGATCATTGTACAAAGATTTTCGACGTATATTAATAAAGTATAAGGATCCACGATAAAATCTAATTAGACGTATGACGTTTAATTAAAATCGACCATACGTGCTCCAAAAACCTATTGGAATTCGATAAAAATTTTCGAAACAGTCCACTATAATTGCTGGAAATCCTGGAAAAAAGTCCATCGTATGTATGAAAAAAATTACACGAAGAAAAATTGTAATTTAAATCCATCGCGGAATAATAGAATGTATTTATGACGTGAAATCTCTTGAAATAACCGAGACGTAAAGAAATAAAATATTTTGTGTAATACCATGTTTACATACATAAATATTATAATTATTTCATAAAGCGCAATTATCCTTTCATCGAGACTCGTAAAACTCCAAGTTAAAATTTTAAATTCGCGAAATATAAACACCAATTAATGGAAATTCTATAGGGAAAATAAAAATCATCAATCTGGATACATTTTTCTTTCTCGCACGTGTACAACGTGTTCAATTTCATCGCGAATGAACGTTTAATATCTGGAAAATCAAGTTAAATTCGGAAACTAGCTTAAATTTGATATTTCAAAACTTCCAACCAACACATCTTGAGCGCAAAATCGGCTTACCGAATCCTCCATCTAAAATTAACTATCACTAATGCGCTGCCCTCGTCCAACATCGTTCCAAAGTCGTGTCACGTCACAACTCGAGTTAAATCGATGTTTGGTCGCGACAGGAATTTTCCAAACGAGAAAAAAAGCGGCCGTTCCGTCAATTACACTTGTCCAAATTACCAAATCAAATATTAGCCCGGCCACCGACGTGGAGGATAATAGAGGCTGAAATTAGAACGGGAGGAACGAAGATGGAGTAGATGGCGTACCTTGGACAACCTATATAAAAATCGAGGGCGGCACGCGCTATCGTTTGCCGAGTAAACTCTTTTAATTGAACACGGGGGTGGCTAAGAGTCTATGCTCTTTCCAGATACCGACCGATCATTTCATAGTTTCGATAAATGGATGGAATTGGCGGAGAAAGAATTAGCTTGACGGAAAAAACTTTCTCGTTCTGTTTGAAATTACGATTATTCTTGGTGTAACATTTTTTTTCTTTTTTTTTTTTTTATAGAAATCGAGGAGGATTTTTCCATGTAATTTTCGATGAATCACAGAGCGTAGAGCGCGCGCCGAACGATTGGATTGGACAAAAATTTCAAAATCGTCGAAATGGACGAGTTATTTTACAATATTTCGAAATTGACGATTTAGGTATGTGTTGTTAGAGTTTATACAACTATGATTTTTGAAATACCTTTTTTCTATTTTTTTTTATTTTTTCGATTGACAAATAACTATCGCTTTTTGTAGTTATGTACTTTTTTCTTTTGTAATCTTTTTTGTATTCGATTTATATTGGTGGACATTTTAAAAGTATTTTATTAATAATCGTTTCGTTGGAATATTCGTCAAATTGATCGTATTCGATATTCATTTATCAATTGATATCCAATTTCACGAATTAAGAACAATTCTTCGACGCCTTCGATTTTCATTGAAAGAAATCGGTGGAACGTGGTGGTTTTAACAAATCTTTCGTAAAATGTGTGTCCGCAGATTGGCCCAAGAAAACAAATCTACTCTTCTACTACTTGAAACTTATTTGAGCCGGCAATCGATTCGAATTCCATCGGTAGAATCGCATTCTTAGAAAATCCCTCTTTGCAAAAGTATAACGTTCCGATAAAGCAGATCGTGAATCGCCATCTCTTCCTAGTAATAGACTAGGAAGTACCTAGCGGACGAGTACGTTCATCTCCTCTTTCCCCCTTTCCCAGTTTACCAACCGTAATCACGTTTCTTATTCAAAGAACAAAAGGGAGAGGAAAGGAAGGAAACGAGGGATGGACAGAAGGAAGATGGATGTACGCCATCATTTCGAAGGAGCTCGAGATTCATTTGATCAAACGCGATGTACAAAAGGGGGGAAAGGTTTCCATGAATTATTCCCCGCCATCTCGATCTAATTCCTTTGAAACAGGGTAGAGTAAACTTCGAATTACAGAGGTGGGGATATAAACGAGCAATCGACAATCGTGTTACACAATCGGCTGCGTACAAGCGATGCAAGGCACGCGAGTATCGATGATTTACCTTATCGAAACGAGGTTAAATTACCCTGAAACGTCGGCGTGACTTTGGCCGTTCCTCCAAAGTAGCCTCTCCCCTCTTCCCCCTCTCCCTCTCCTCTAGCCACACTTTCGATTCCAAGGGACATTTACGTTGGCCATCTCGAATCGATCGAGAGTCGTCGATCGTGCTCAAACTTCCTCGTCCAACGATTAAAGATCCTGTTTATATCGGCAACTTTGATCGACGAACCGAACGTTGTTTCGCGTGTAAACGCAGCTCTACGAGCTTGCAAACACAGATTTTGTTTCTAAATTGAGCCGAGTAAGAATATCCAAGTACCAAGTAATGTAATCTGTATACGCAAAATTGCGACGCAGACGATATATCGATGTTTCCGCAAGAGAGAGAAAGAGAGAAAGAGAAAGAGAGAAAAAAATAAAGCTGCCGCGTCGCAACGAGTCGGTGGTATGAACTAAACTCGGCTATCCGTAAAATCTGGTCAACCCACATCCACCCCATGATCTAAGTGTTCGAAAGTTAAGCTACCGACGGAAATCAAATGGTTGGTCTTCCTACCTTCTCCGTTTCGCTCGTCCGCTTGCACGATTGTACGCGCGAGAGGTTTGCGCGAGCGACAGTTCTTGCGGCTGGTTTGTCCTGGCTCACACGACGCGGCTCCGTAACGAAACGAAACGAACGTGGTGGCACATATACAGAGCGAAAGAAGGGGGAGAGCTATCTTCCGACCCGTCCATTGGCTCTAATAGGATAATGAAACGTGAATCATGGATGTACGGCGGACGATTATATTTTTATTGTGACCCACGCTCAATTTATTCATTATTTTGTTGAGGCCAATATCATTGGTACGAGGTGTAGGAAGCCATTGCTGGTCGGAAAGCATCGCTCGAGAGTTCCTACGGGTCCCCGTGCTACTATTACTTTTTATTATACCACGACGAATTAGAAAATAAACGTATAAATGGATTGGCTACATCCTCCGCGTACTCGTAACGATCGTGTAATTAGCCAAGACAGATCTCACGGGAAATCGCCATGTCCTACGCCAACCCTATGCCCCTTCTCACTCCTTCTTCCGCGAAATTAGATCCCCGAGTATATCGAGAAATATACGACGCGCTCGTTTAAATTCAATTTAACAATTGATTATCGATCGAAGATCGACGTTTGCGGTAGCCATGTTGTGATTCGATTATATTCGAAAGTTTACACCGTGGCGCGATATAGTATATGCGCTAATCGTCTTCCAAGTTGCGCCAACTTTGTGACCGAAACATGTTGCACGTTACAGAGTAACCAAGTAAAGGAAATCGATCAATTTCGATGCAACGATATAATGATATTCTAGTAGGAGGAAACGTTAACCAATAGAGCGGGAAACAAAATTTTTTGTACCTTTATATCGTTTCTACCAAATCAATTTTACCAAGTTTTTAAATAATATTTATAATATTCTTTTCTTCTTATTTTTTTTTTTTTACAAATCTTCTTGCCAAATCCATTAAATCTCGAACGAATGAACGAGGAGACCGAAAACCTGTGCTAACCGCAAGAAAAACCAGTTCATCCTAGCGCGGTGGTGTGCAATCATTGTCGATTTTCACTTGGTGCGCGAGCCAACTTTCCACGATTCCGACCGGAAATCGACTGCATCGAAATTGTCGACAGTCGACAGGGCTGGCTTCCGGGACTCTCCGGTAAATGAGACTGTCACGCTGTAAAATTGACTGACCGATTATTCCATTTTCACAAGAATCGAACACGAATTCGCCCGAGTATTGGAAAAGTACGATATAATTTTACGTGATCAAATTTTAAGATTTATTTGTTTTTTTTTTTTTTTTTTATCCCTTTCTGCAAATTTTCGATCGAAGCAATGAACGCAGTTTCGAGAAGATTGAGGTCTCAAGATACGTGAAAAGGGGAAAAGAGAAGAAAAGAAAATTTTTATGGCCACAGACCTTAGGAAATATGAAAAAACTTCAGTTACACCGATAACATCAATGTAATCGGTTTATTTCTTCAGAATCCATCCAACTTATTCTTTTATATAAAAGTTACGATATAAAATCGATATAAAATCATTACGATTGTATAGAAATTATTTTCAAGTCGGAATAAATCAAATTTTTGTTGGATATTTAATTAATTTTTCTTTTTTTTTTCTTTCTTTCTTACTTTCATTCCCGCGGGGATATAAATCTTTCCGATTCCGTCACGATTAAACGATGTATAATTATATTTACGACTCTGTGCACGAGTCTAAGTTTCACCAAGGAAGATTGAAATAAGAATTTTAAGCAGGTTAGAGTATACATTTCTTCGTGAAAAAAATCTTCTTGAATTCTTTTCGCAATGGTATCTCGAGAGAAACGCGAGGGAGATAAATGTTCTAGCGCAGAGCGCAAAAACGTCGGATTATGAGATTGACTAGACGCAAAGCCGATTGGTGAACAATGGTACGTGGTTTTTAAATGGAAATATGGCATTCGTCCACGAAACCGACTAAATGTCGCGACGAAATATTGCAAAAAAATGTCAACCAAATGATATTTTCATGGAGTATAAAACACGGCTACCCGTGTATTTTTTTTTACGTCCTACAATTATTAAAAACTATACAGATTGAGTGAAAATAAAAATTTCAATCCCTTGAAATTGAAATTAAAACTTTTGGAAATATATATTGCGTTAGCGTGTAATATTTTTTTTATATTTAGACAATAATGAAAATCGAAAATGAAAGATTATGGGATATATATATATATATCGTCCGAGTTTCTCTCGAATGAAAAATTATTCGAAAGGGGTTAATATACCCTGAATGGGGAATATTAAGTTAATGTCAGTCGCACAAATGGACGATGAGAAAACATAGAAAAAAAACTTTTAATCTTATCAATGCAATTTCCCGAGTAATCCACTTATTTCTACTTCTTTTCATCATCGATAACATTCGTAACTCATCTTATCTACTACTCAATCTACTTCTTTTCATCATCGATAACATTCGTAACTCTTATCTAATTTTTCTAAATCGGTACGTTCGTGATATTTAGACTACCGTCTATTTGCATCATTGTTATCAAAAACTGGAAAAACTTTCTGCAACATATAAAATATCGAGCAAACAAATCGTAGTACGATTTTCGAAATCCGAACATCGAAATCTTTTGAAATTGATGATATAAAATAATATTACGCAATTTAAAAAATATTCATTAACAGTATAAATGAGGAGGAGGGGGGGGGGGGG
>NW_006263376.1:514245-516373 GCF_000469605.1 Apis dorsata
TTTTCAAGCGAGCTTCGAGTGTATCTTGATTGGCAAGAAATCTTCAGGTTAAAGTTCATTCTTATGTTCACGAAAAAGCATCTTCTTGATACACTTGGAACGAACGTGCTCGAGGTCGAGGTAAAGGATGCTTGTAGGTACGGCTTGATTGATTTCGAGGCGGAGTTACACGGGGGCCACCTTCATCTCTCTAATCGATACATTTCCACGGTTATATACACGGTTTATTGTACCAACTAACCGCGAATAAATACACGAACATTGTGCACGCTTCGTTATACAGTTGTGTGCAAAAGTTACGTCATTCACTCTCCAAGTCTTACAATGAAAATTAAACATTGAAAAATGTTTTCACAAAGCATTGTACGGAAACGAATCTATTCGCGGTATTGTGCGATATTTATGGTTCACCGATTTTTCGAAAATAATTATTGCGATATATAAAGCTATTACCTGAATGCTTTAAACTTTCATAGGGTATGGAATTAAAATTTTCGCGTTGAATCACGATCCTTCAAGTAGCAGCGATTTTATTGAAACTTTCAGCTGAAATTTCTTTTTATAGAAAATAATTTTTCGAGTGTAAAACTTTTCCATTATACTTAACGAACGCAACCATTTCACCAATTGTTGTTGTTTAGACAACGTATGCAAATTCGTAAGGCCATCTCTAATCTAATAATTGTAAACGACTTTTAAGCCGTGTATCGTGTTACGATATAATTCCGACGGTATCGTCGATGTCCTTTAATTTAACCGATAAAATTAAGATATGGAAAATAATTTAAAGATACAAAATATGGTTCGATAGATTGCAAATCGATTTTCGAATAGAATTGATTTTGAACGTTTATTAAAATGTCTCTTCGCGTCTTATAATGATTGAACGAAATTGTTGCCTTGTTGCGCTATGATAATAATATTAATATAACGATGTGATATTAACTCGAATTAAATAGGACAGCATAATTTGTAACGTGGAATATTTAGAATATACGTTCGATACAATAACTGTAACATTTAGAAGCAAAGCAAAATAGATATAATGCAATTATTTGTCCATAATTATTAAAAACGTTTAAATCAATTTACATAAAAAGCAAAAAACAATCATACCAAATCGAAAAATCGCCCATCAATTATCAACCAACCATCTTTTCTCTATTTAATAAAAGACACTTTTTTTAAATAAAAGACATAAAATTAGAATAAAAGGGAAAAGAAATATCGGAATCATAAAAGAAAACATTCCACACCGATTCTACAACCGCGAGGTGAAAAAATTCGATCCCGATTCGAACTTCTTATCCAATTTCAACAATTTTAATTCGCCTCGATTAAACGCTACAAATTCCACTTACAATTCCATCGACACAAATCGCAATTACCTATCCGTTGAATGCGCGTTACGTTCAACCGAATTGCGTAAGGCAGACAGTCGCGTTTTGATTTAATACGAGGCCGAGGTTACGAACGTGAACGTATCGAATCCATCGTGAGCGGAAACTAACGAAAGAAGAATCGGTATTCTCGTTTCTGCACGCGTTCAGGGATCGATCGGTCGATTATCGTATTATACGCAAGCGTACGCTCCACGAGTTCGTCGAGTTTCGTGTCCGGGGTAAATAGTCGAGAGATCGTAATCGTGTGAATTCCCGGAAAGAAAAGCACGTTTTTCTCGAACGAGCTTTCTACTATTCGATATAATTTACGCCGTGGACGATGTCTTAAAATGGATACAACGAATTTTATATAATTTTATTAAATTTTTCGTTAAGAGAAATAAATATGTAAAATGTAAATTTGTTCGTAAGTCGTCAATTGTCGTCGTTCCAGAAAATCCTCTGCCTCGTTTCGCCCGTGATTTTAACGTATGACACGAGCCCCCCCTATAATTTAGAATTTTCGTTAACGAGCGGAACAACGAATCGTGGAAATATATTTCCCGAGGCTGATGCAAAGGTAATTCAACATGACCATGAGAATCCAGCTGTTTGTTGGACTCATTAAAGCAGTAGAGACAAGTTTCTCCATTATAATTGTCGAGTGGAAGTATGATATAGCCGTGATACCGTGCGTTAATTATCGCGAGGAATAATTTTTCTTTTTTTTTTTTTTTTTTTTTTTT
>NW_006263376.1:516544-522380 GCF_000469605.1 Apis dorsata
AATACTTGTTAATTCGGAATATGTATATTCCGTTTTTATTTTCTAAAAAAAAAAGATTACAAGTGAAAGTGTAAATAATTGGAAACGTACGTAAATGCGAACTGATCTCGCGAACGGATTGTTGTATCGACTGAAACAATAATTTTGACAAGCTTGTAATTAATTAACGCGAAGAATAATCAATTTATTCCATCGATATACAACAAATCAATTAACCATGTCATTAGCTATTCGTTCCGAATTACCGTTCTATCTTATATCGAGTGTAATTCGTAAATGTAATATTGTTCTTTTCAAAAAGCAGAGAGAGAAAAAAAAAAAAAGAATTTAAAATAAAATTCAACGTTCAAAGCAACGAGGGAGGCTTATTTTCAATGGTTCGTTTCGAGAGAACGAGAATTTCGTGACGGTGAGCAGACAATAAGGGTCAATTTACCCTTACGAACGATATCGATTCTCGTCAAAGCGTCTCGTTGGCATATTTTTTTCGCCGTACGACCAGCGACCTCGTTGAAAAGCTTTCTAATTAACTAGAAGGAAGAATATATATCGGCAACACGGAGCTCGCCTCGGAAATTTCGCGTGGACGAGAGAGGGTGGCGCGGCGCGACACAGGGGTGAGATCTAAATGATCAGTCTATTACAGGTTTATATTGCGAGCGTCGTAACGGGGCTTGATCATGAATCGTGGTCGTCACACGACGAACCATGGCCAATGCGAAAGGATAATCGGTGAATTCGGGGGATAAAAACGAGGGTTGTAATCACCCAGGCTTTGGATTGAAATTTAACGGAAAGAGAATCGTAGAATCGGAGGATGGATTTCGATGGCGATTCCAAGAATCCGATTATGGAATTCGAAATTTCCTATTCTTGATCTTGTGGAACGAACGTTGTTTCGATTTTTTTCTTTTTCCATGCCTTTTTCCTATTCCGTCAAATTTTGTTTGCGAACAAGGGAATTCTAACGATAATATTCGGCAAAGAAATTTAAATTACTATCGTAACGTGCGTGGCGTGAACAATGAAAATCAGTCCCGCCGTTGAAAAATATTCCATGACGTTTCTGACTTACGAATTATTCACAGATGAACGATAATATTTGTGAGAGATACGCATAAAAGTTTTAAAATATAACATGAATGAACGTCAGAGCCTCCTATCTAGGCTTCATTCATGATACATGACAATCATTCGTATAATCTCATTCCTTTAAATTTATGTATAACATGAGTCGTAAACTCGTGTAGCGTGTGTTTGAATTCAAAAAAAAAAAAAAAAAAAAAAGAAAGAAAAAAGAAGAAGAAGAAGAGAAAAAAAAGGGAGAGAAATATCGATATTTTCCAAGTAGAATTCTAAGTAGAATTAATCGAACGATCGTGTATTTGTACAAGATGTATTTCACAAGATCACGCGCAAGGAACTCGAAGAGAAGAGAAAATCGATAAAGGGATTTCTTTCAAGCCGTCTCCTTTCAAGATTCTCTGTCACGAATTCGGGAACAAGGCTAAAGAACGACGAAAAGAATCGCGTGGCGTGGATACAAAGACTTTTTGCGGCGAACTCGGAGAGTTTTTGACACGAACCATTTCTTCGTTTCACGTGTACCCTTTTATAATGCTCTCTCCGTGGCGTGACGGCAAAACAATTTCCAATTAACCAACTTACGATATAAATTGTAATACCATTATCATCCTCCATTACGCGATGCACTTTGACGCGAGTTCGCTCTTCTTGTGATTCAAAATACAGAATCATCATCATCGAATTAGAAATAATTCGAGGAATCGAATAGCGTCCCTTAAGTAGACCTAGGGTAGGAATGATTAGACGACAGAAATTTGTACAATACGTGTTATATCCTCTCCAATTGAGAGGAGAGAGATATCTCGAATGTATAAAATTGCGTCATTTCTTAAACAATATTTTGACGGTATTTATGTCTTTCCCTGTGCACGTAACATGTGATAATTTTATCGTTTGATCCCTGATAGAATAAGAGGAAAAAATTAATATCGAGGAATAGATAAAAACAGTTTGATATTTAAGTGAATTGCACTAGCAATGGCCAGGCATTAGAGACAATTTCATTCGCGTTCGCTCGCATAATTTCCAATCACTTTTCTAATTATATAACTTTATTACTCGTATTTATATCCATATCGCTTTTTAATTTATCCACGTTTCAAACGCATAGATTTTATACGTTACCAAGTTAATTCCGTTAGATTATTACAACGATAATTAGACACCTAAAACATAAAGCTTATAAACACGAAGAAAATTGCGTAACAACTTGCAATTAGACGGTCTATTGCCTTTAGAAACCGTGTGCTCACCACGATCTCGAGCGTCAGATGCCAGATCGCTGTATCGAGTTGCGCGTGGTTTAAATAGATGAAGATAGTAACGAGGAAACAAGCGTAAAATCGACTAACGACTGCACTCGGGTTAATTTTCATAATTCGTCGAATGGAAGATTGAAACGCGTCACTAGCTATCGCGAATCATTTTAACATCGGCAACTACGATAAATACGCGTAGTCGTAAAATAGCGGCAGTGAAATTAACGAAACTCTTGGTAAGCGAGTACCGAGGAAAACTTTATAATTTCCATTAACCAGCGAAATGAGTTTCGTAAGATTGCAAAGAGAAAGAGGATGGAACGTATCCTCGTTACGATTAAACAAATTTCGCTAGAAGAGAATGCAAACGTTAACAAAGAAGAGGGATAAAAACGAGGAATAGAGACCGAAAAAATATTTTAAAAAATATAAGGAAAACTAGGAGCGTTTCAACAAATTTACGTTACGAGGAATTGACTAATTTCTTTTTTTTTTTTTGTAATATAATAAAAAAAAAAATTGTTGATGCTCCTTACATTTTCCGCAAGATTTTTCCTCGCGTTGAAATTTTATAGCGTGTTCCTCGAGGAACACCGTGGGATGGAAATATTGTCTAAAAGGGTCTCGGATAATATTAAAACTCTTTACGGTAAATAATTAAGTTTGCAACGAAGCGGTTTCAGTTTACCTTCGAGGAGAGGTATCCGAAACATTTATAGAACTAGAAATTGCATTTCTTCTTAAGAGGAAAATAGTGTACGGTTAAAACAATATTGCTAGATATCGTTAGCTACCTTGATAAATATTCGATTTCGCTAATGGCGAGCAATTAAATGTGACGAACTCGACTTCTACACACCTTCTTCTTTTTCAAAGTAATTCCAACTCGGATATAGGGGGAAAAAGAAAAAAGAAAAAAGAAAAAGAAAGAAGATACGTAAGGCGAATAACTTTGGAACCGAACGATATCTCGTAAAGCTCTCGAAAGCTTTGGATAGCATCCTCGAGATTTCGCCTGAGGTATTGGCTCGAACAAGCAACTGGACATAAATCCCTGTTTGCTTTGTCGTCCAACGCACGGGAGAAGGTGAAACAAGCTTGATTGGCAAGTTAGATCCTCGGAGGCTACTTTCGGGAGACGTTCTCCGGTCGATAGGTCATGGTTCGAAGTATGTGCAAACATAATTTCGCTAGTGCTTACAAAGACCCTTTCGTACCGTTCGTAGAACCGAACAGGATGCCGATAATTTACGTTACTCGGAGGTCGCCGAGGTATACCGAACAGACACTTTTCATTTTTTCAACAAATTTGTCAACGAGAGCGCAAGATTCGACGAAAACAATAATCAAGAGGGGACGCGACGCACGAGTTAAATTTATTTTTATTAAATGCGTCAACAAACTAATTTAAAAAAATTTGCGAATCAATTATAATTCACTCTCCTCGCAATTCGTATCGTACGATCGTATTTCCTATTAACGAGAAATACCGCATAACACGGTAATAATATTTTTCATTAAATATTCATATAATCGAGTCGATGAATATCGGGAGAGTTTGCTCGCCAAGCGATTAAAAAAGAAAGAAAGAAAAAAAAAAAAAAGACAGGGAAAGAAAAAATAAAAATAGAACCGAATACTCTTTTCCTTCAAATTAATAAAAGTAACGTCATCCAGCCGATAAAAGAGAGAAAGAAAAAAAAAAAAAGATGGCAACAAGCAGTTTCCGAGTTGTATCAAAGGATCGATTAATTAAATGGACTTGCCCTTAAGCTCCATGTCCGTGACCTGATCCGCTTTGTAGGTGGCCGTCTCCCTGCGATTCCCAACCATGAAATAAATATTCGTGTATTCCTCTTCGTTACCACCGGTCCCGTTCCTCGCCTCGAGGTCCATGGCCAAGCGACTAATATCGGCCTTGAACCGGCTTCCGCTCCTCTGTGCTCGACCTTGCGACGACTCGCGAGCCGACCCGGCCGCCTTCCTATTATTACTCGGGGCTGCGAAGCAAAACCATTCCATCAATTCGTTCGAAAATCGATATATTATATATCGTAAGAGGGGAGGGGAAAAAATAAAAGGGTAAGAAAGAAAGGAGACGAAGGCGAAATCGAGGGATTAACTAACCTCTGGTCGGGTGTGGAGAGATAGCGGTATCCTCAGCGAGCTCATCGTCGCATCGCCGCCCCGGCGGCAACAACCGGGTCACCCCCGATTATTGCACCTGTCGACTTCGTACCTGCCGTGGCCAACACCCGCAGGGTGAACGATTCAGCGTTGCAGGATCCCGTCGATGACCGTCCAGCCGCCAACCGAGAGGACGACCGCTCGTCTACTACCAGCTCACGCTGCGCTCCTTCATGGTCCATTCTGTAAATTTCCCAATCAACCCTTCTTATTCGTTTTTCTATTCTCCCTTATCTATTATCCATCCACTTCCTCCTCCTTTTATTTTCGTCCGCGCAAAACAAGTATCCACGATTTTCAATTTTTCAATTTTTCAACTTTTCGACCACGTATGCAACTAGCCCGCGCTTTCCTCTCGACTCCCCTCTCTCTCTCTCTCTCTCTCGATAATAAGTAGAAGGTAAATTTCACTTAAGATATATAGATTTCTGACCCTGATGTAATAAGAAATACATTTGTTACTTGGAAGCAAAGCGAGAGAGAATCGATTACAGGCCCAACTTACTTACTTACTTACTTACTTACTTACTTACTTCCTTCCTTCCAACCCTGTCGAGCAAAATGCAAAGCGTGGACCGTTGAAAAATTCACCGAATACCGAATAACGAACAACGATCCAACGGCCGCGAAACAGTTGGGAGAGTTTTCCCGCTGCTCGGTGTACTGGAGCAAACTTGGAACGAGGCAATAAATTCAAGATAAGCAAAAAGATGGATGGAGCAAGAAGTGGTACTCGAGGATGAATATTGAAAAAGTGTAATATGTAGATGTAATATAGATGGGAGGACTGGAAAGTTTCGTTGGAACAAAAAAAGTGAAACGGATGTAGTTGCTTCTTCGTAAATTTTTTAATTTACATGGCCTATTACATATATACTGAATTCGATATTAGAGATAAAAATGGGGAGGCGTGCCGTGCTGTTCATCGAGCATGAAATAATTCAGCGATGGGGATGATTGGCATTATGTCGATTTATCAAGTTTCGCGAATATAATCAAGAATAAATTGTATCGAGGGGGGGAGATCGATACGATTTATCAATTATCGAATTTCTAAATCAAAATTTCGAACAAAACGCGCAATGTGAATAGTAAGTGAAAATAAAGAGACCAATTATACGTATTGCGGCGTATACGTATTGAATCGCATTATCGAATCGAACAAAAGGAGAGCCAGTTACGAAATTAATATTTGATCCCTAATCTACTGGAGGATCGAATTAATTATAATATCAATATTCGTACAGAGAGAGAGAGAGAGAGAGAGAGAGAGAGAGAGAGAGAGAGAGAGAGAGAGAGAGAGA
>NW_006263376.1:522548-531018 GCF_000469605.1 Apis dorsata
TTTCTAATTTAAAAGTCTCGCCGAGGATATCAACATTCATTTTGATGCAACGATAGAATATTCATCGATAGTATTTTGAATATTGGAGCGTGATTAAATGGAGTGATATTTTAATTATTTATTATTTTTCTTAATCTTTACATAAATTTTAAACGATACAAGAATAATTAATACGATTCTTCTTCACATTCTTAGCATTCCTACTTATAAAACGGATTGTCACCTCCTTGCGAATTCAATTTTCAACGATCCACTTACGATGAGTATCGTATCGATTATTTCTTCGGTGATACAACGTGAAATCCGGTTACCTGTCGTAACGTGCCGCGTCGATCTCGTATCTCTTCCCATATAGGGAAGATGTCACGTGAAGTCTACGGGGAAACCTGTTGCGGAACAATGTCTATTATGAGCCCGAACGGTTTTCAACTCGCGTGCGAAATCCGCATGAAAATTCATGCTCACGTCGGATCGGTCCATGGCGCAACGCGCTTTTAATCGAATCGAAGCGTTCGTATTTGATAACGTGACGAGATATCCACCGTCACGATACGGAATATAATCGAGTGAGTGGCGTCAAATCGAAAGATCGAAGATCTATCGCACGACAGCTTTCGAAATAGAGATATCGCGGATGACGTGGACAGGCGGACATCTTGCACAGGGAAGAGAAATCACTTTGAAAAACTTTTCCTCGCGCGAAATTGAAATTAGCCTCTGTCTAGATTTAATATCCTGGTAAATTGAATTTCATCTTTCGTGTTCTTTCTTTTATTTTTTTAATCCTTGAGAATTTCGCAAAAAAAAAAAAAAAAAAAAAAGAAATTGAAAGCGTTCGCTCTCAACGAAGATCCTTAATACTCCTACCTCTCATTTGCATATAGACCGATAAAATACTCGAAATCCCTGAAATCTCTTCTTTATCGCGATTTAGGTTCGATAATCCCGCATTAATCTGAACGGTTGTAACGTTTGAAAGGGATCGAGGAAACCGATCAATGGACAAACGTTTCAGATGTAAAGCTCGAAGCGTGAAATATACTCGAAGATTGAACCGTGCACGGAACCGTGCGGGGGATCGTGCGGCTCTAATCCAGCAGGCCGATCTAAAAGGTGATTTTTCAGGATTAAGAGTCGCGGCGACCAATCGATGTTGCGCAGGATGCGCGCCTGTGATCGGTTTCCACCCACCCTTGCTTTACTTCCACCCCTTCCACGATCGAGAACGATCCATCCATCGATCGAGCGCGTCTCTCCGTTCCACAGATTCCAATTGATTAACCGATATCGTCTCCGCCGAACTTGCAAACTTCAAACTTGCCGATCTTCCGGTTGAAATCTCCCCGAATCTCGATCGAACTTGGGTAATACGCCGAACAAGAAAATTCCGATCTCGTTGCCTCGCGAAGGAATCGCGAATGCGACGATACGTTATCGATGATACGTTACAGGAAGAGACATCTCTTTCTTCTGGAGGCGAGAGGAAAGAAAAGAGGAATCGTTGATATCGCGGTTTTCGAATTCGATTCACGTTTTCAAATTCCATCGAGGCTGCTCATCTCGATCGGTCGGCCGAGGATTTTAATATGTGTCTCTGTGTATACATGAACAACGTGATTTGCAAACGCGGTTACACTTGCGCAAACATCACTGTCAATATCAACAGCTGGGCTGGGAACAATATTAAATATAATTTCGCGACGCGCGCGCGTATACATCTACCACGAATCCCCCTTTCGTTCAACGTAAAACAGAAAAGGAGTATTAATAATTAGAACCAACACGCGCGCGATATTTTTCGTCAAAGAATTTGGCTCCGAGTAATTTCTCTTTAATAATACTGACGCGTGCTCAATTTTCATCATGGACGGGAAAAACTAGCTTTACGCTCTTAGGCATCGAGTAATTTTGCTCTACCTCTTTTCTTTTCGTTCGCAAATTTACTTCGTGATTAATAAAAAGACGGAATTAATATTTTTTTTTTTCTCTTTACGTTTTCGAATAATTCGAAATAATTATAATTAAACGTTACCAGATTCCTAGCTTTTCTAAATTTTAAACGTAATTTTAAAAACGCGATAGAAGGGAAAGGAGTGAAAATTTATATAATAATACGGTATCTTCGACGTATGCTCGAAGCGTAAAATTAATTACGAAACGTCCGAAAATATAATCATCGATCGTGTATTTGAAAATATACATTGTTTGTCGAAAACGTTAATAAAATAATCTTTGTTGAATCAATCTTCGTTCCAAGTTCTTTAATATTAATTACGCCCATACGAAAACAATGATTAAAGTAGAAGGCAAATAAATATCACTTGTTATTTGAAATAATATAATAATTGTTAACTCGTTCGTTTTATTTTCGACGAAACAAATTTCATCGGAAATGACAACTTTCGATAAACGTTATTACGGCGACAAATCTACGTATATAACGTAGGAAAATATCGAAATTTCAAGCGTTTACGAAAAGTATGTTTCGTGCGTATTCGTGACCGTGGATGTTTGCATCGCTTTAATAGCAGCAAACGCCGCTATTATAAAAAGTCACTTCGTGAAATTGTCAGGAAGCAGAACGCATTAACGATCGCAGATACACGCGTAAAAGAAGTAAAGTTATTATCATCGAACCGACATGATCGAGGATGTTTCTCGTAAAAAAAAAAAAAAAAGCCACGTATGTTTTTACACGTACACTTCTTCCACTCGAATTTACGACTCGAACACAACGTCGATGTATACGAATTTGTCAGAGAAACGTTTTAACATTCTTAGAATATTCTCTAGATCCTTAGATTGTTAGTGGGGAAAAAAAAAGTTCGTGGTCGAAAATTAATACGATTAATTAATTTCTCGCAAGTGCCAACTATTCGTGGCGCAGTAAGCAAGAAGTTTGAAGCGATTAAAGTTGACTAACGTAAGTGTATCAAACGGTCGAAAGACCACCGTTGCGAACGTTTCAAGGCGATTAAACGACCGCGTAATTACGCGTTCAATGAGAACAGAGCGTTATCCAGGATGTGGCGAGGGTACTCGAGTTAGAACGCTTCCTCGAATGCAAATTACGCGATCCAGTGACAGTGTACCGACTCCACGCTCGGAAACAAAAAGCGCGAACAACACGGAATTTCGTTCGCGTGCTGTTTCACCACGCCACGACCCAATTTCACGGATCTAATTAACCGTGAAATCGTTTTGGTTTATTTTTCCTTTGCCAATACCACGTTCTCGATCCTTCGCTCCCCCTCCGCTCTACATTTTCCTCTTTTCTTTCTTTTCACCGCTTTATTCGCGAATATTTCGTTTCGCGAATCGATTCAAAGCCATTCTTTCTGGCCCTAGACTTTGATCCAACGAGGGTTCAAGTTATTAAAAAAAAAAAAGAAAGAAAAAAGAAAGAAAAGGAGAGAAAGAGATGTTTCTAGGGTGAAATGCTTTGTAAAGTGACGAGGGCCTAAATAATATCGAGATGGATGGCGAGAAACTCTGACACGATTAAGAAGAATTGGAGAAAATGCCTTTACGAATTTGTATTCTTTCCTTCGTCACGAAATTTATAGGCAAGGTTTCTCTAAATTTTCTTTTTTTCTTCTTTTTAACCGGATCGAGGAACGAAAGATATTCTCCAAGAGCATCGTACTCGAAGCTTTCGAGATATTGGGAGGGCGATAATATGAGGATCGATCGGAAGCGAGATAAAAAAGCGGAAAGTAGACACGAGGATATTATTAAGAACGTCGAGACGATCGTTTCGCTCTCCTGTGGTAACGTCCCACCACCCCGTGGCGAGCGTCGGCTTCTCGGCGATGACTTCCATCGGGATGACTCAGGGAAAAAGGAAGCGTGCTAACGAGCCCCGGTCAGCATTAATTGTAACATCCTCCCAACGGTAGCGGACCGCTTCCGTCGCGCGATCTCCTCGCCTCTGAAACGAAGGAAGCTACCAAGACGACCTCAACGCCCACGCGCGGCCACCGACTCGCTCTACGCCCTTTCCACGCCACTTCACCGCGATCCGACCACGATCCAACCGCCCAACCGAGCCGAGGTGAAAATTCTTTTCAATTTTTCGCCTCACCGCGCGTGGCCCCAAAATTTCTTCCCCTTCTCTCTCGCCCATAAAATAACCATTCCTCTCTTCCGCTTCCCTTTCCTTTCCATTTCTTATTCCCGTCTCGGAACTTGTAACTTTAACCGGTTCAATTGAATAATATTCCCCATCCTGTTTATCCTTAATACCCACCGATCGGAACTACGGTTCCAAAATTTTCCAAAATTCGGGCAACATCTCTAGAGAGGGGGCGCGAAGATGAAACGGGTGGTGTGCGATGGACTTAAGCTTGGGACGTCGTGGATTTCTCGACAACGCGCGTTGTCGACGGGGGAAGGGGGGAATAACGAATTTCGTGGCGGAATCGCGTCGCGTTAAGTGCATCGCGCCGTTTACGAGGCAGTAGCACTCTCATTCCGGATACAGGTACCGTAGACATTAAATTCAACGCACGCCAGAGCGTGTCGCATGCGGGTACGTTACAAGTAGCACAAACCTCGCCCTCCCTTCGTCTTTCTCCCTACGGGATTCACGTTTTACGGTCTCGTTTTATTGCACGCACGCCGATAAAATTCAGTAATACCCCTTCTCTCCCGATAAAACTTTATCGGGGAGAACGGTTCCTCCGACACATTTTCGAAACGATCCATGGGCTTCGATCCCATGGATGGATTTTTATCTGTATCGTTCTCACACCTCGCGTAATTTCTTCCCATTTCGATAATTTGTAAACCACCTCAATGAATATTATTACGATATTATTCTCCGTTTTATCACTCGATCGTAATCTCCAAGAAGTCTGGAATCCTTTCTCGCCGTTGTTCGTTACTTAGCGAGACGATGATGAGGCGCAACGGTTTCTCTATAAAAAAATCTAAAATAGATTTCCAGCTACGAAATTAAAACTCCGTCCACCGTGTGAAATATGCGAAATACGTGTATACACGGCCTGGAGGAAGAGGAATACTCATTCACGAGCGGATGCATCGAGGCAAGAAATCAGCGCGCAACCGAGGAATGCTTTAAATTTGACACCGCGCCACGGGTAAGAGGTAAATAATAACGCCAGCTCAAAAACGCGAGAGAATATTCGTTCGAGGAGCCTACGCCAACGTTTAATATCTATCTCGAAAATAAACGGACGAGTTACGTATGAACGAGAGACAAATGAAAACCGATTTATTTCCTCGATTATTATTATTATTTTTATTATTCTCGATAATTTTAATCCATTTTTCCATGTAAATTAATTTGGAATATTTGGATTCGTTTAAGACGTATATATTTTTAAATCGTATATCGTGACATTTCTCTCCTAAAATTTTATCGTACGATATTAGTTGAATCACAGCAAATACTTTTATTCGATTTATCCGTTGGGGATTGTGGTTGAAAGCTCGTTTGTGCAGAATTTAACAATGTTAACCATTTTAAAATTGAATTATTTTTAGCTCGCGAGACCGGTTTTTTCAAAAGATATTAATAATAGAAACATATTTTCCCGATGTTCTGATGTAGAAAAAAGATATAAAAAAAAAAGAATTAAATTTAAAATATTTCAAAATACATCTCTGAAACTTGTTTACGTGGAAATAATTTTAGAAAGCCGTTTAACTTGTTCAAACATCTTGCGAGAGGTTGAAGAACAAAGCGGAAGAAAAAATGAAACGTAGATACGATTAAAACAGGTAAAGTTATCCCGAAATAACGTTTCAAAGCGTTCTTCTTTCTCAAACAATCACGACGAATTCTTGATATTAAATTTTAAGATCACTCGAAACGTACGACGATATCTTTGCGATACGTCGTTGTAACGCAAAAAAAAATTACGACATAACAAACCAAGTTACCAAGTTTTATCGACGATTAATCACAAATCGCGAAAGAAAAAAATACACGAAATTTCAACGGTTCGCCGTTATGTAAAATTAAACGTTCGATCGTGTTTCAGAGTTCGCGTACGGCAAATGTGATACTTTAAATAGACACCGATCGATATTGTTCCGACAATGCAATATATTCTGAAACGTGAAATTTTTCGTGGTTCGTAGTGAATTAAAATAAATATTTTAAAAATCCACGAATATATTTGATGGAGATAGATAGGAAGGAAGGAAAAAATTTAATTTTTCGCGTACGAACGCGAAGATAAACGACTTTATATCTACAACATCAACTACGAAGCCGAACAACAACGAAATTACTTCCTCCCCTGTACGAGTAAACATACGAGATGAAAAAAAAGGGAATATCTCGCTAGGTTGAAATTCTTCGTAGAGGAAACCATAAACTTTGCCAATTTCGCAGGCAACCTTCGTGACTTCATTACAAGTTTTACAATGCTCTTGCCTACTAAACGACGAGCCACGTTAACTTCAACGTCTTCCCCTGTAAACAAAACATCTCGTAAGATCGATAGCAGCGTTGCGCACCGTTCAACGTCATCCCGCGGAGGAACACGCTTGCTACGTCACTTACGTTTCATTGGGCGACGAATAATAAATCACGGTGATCGTGGATGTCGTTAAACACCGATTCAAAAGATACCGCAACAATACGATAAGAACGACATTCTTCTACCGAAAGCATCGCGGATGTCGATTTCTGCGCGGATCCCTTTGTCTCGATAATTAAACGCTCCACGCTCCCGTGCTGCGCGCAATGAATAATTTAAAACGTTTCTTCCCGACCACGAATTATTTATACACTTTTAACGTATCCACGTCGCATACTTATACAGGCGAGCGATAATTTCGCGAATAAATTACAATACGTTCTCCATTCTTCTAACGAAATTACATATCGATACGTATTACGAAATTATATAATATGCCTCTTAACTTGGATGATTAAAGCGATATAAAGGAAACTATTCGGCGATAACTCGTCCAATCCTCGTCCAATAAATCTCCTTCGAATTTGTCGATTGTGGAGAAACTTGACGAGATCCGTTCGTTTATTATTATCCGATAAAAACCTCCTAAACTTTGATTCTCGTCGCTCACCGAGAAATATTCCACGGGATCTAGCCATTTATCTGCTCGATAACCTTTTCATCGGAAACCTCGATCCGCCAGATACCAACGAGTCAATTGTTCCAATTAAATTTTGCGGTCCGGACGAAGATGCGAACTCGATCGTTTTATATCGAAAATAACGAATATTCCGATCGATCGAAATCTATCGTCCGTCCTCGGTTATAACGACGCTCCAGTGGGCCTCCAGCTACGCGTAATTAACGAGACACGCGCACGAATCTGATTATCGTAACGTGGAATCGGGAAGAATTCGCGTGATTAAACCAGGCAGCAGGTAATCGTTGACGAACGAGACGTTTCGTATCGTGTTCTGGGACAATTATGTTCGGCGAGGACTCCTCCTCCACTCCGATTCACCCTTCGAGGGAAAATGTTAAAAGCTGCTTCGAGATCGTGTTTCTGGACAATTAAGGGGGACGAATTTTCGGGTGGATGGACTATTGCGTGTTCAACAGTTTAAGAAAGAACGGAATCGGACGGAGTGTTCGATATCGAATGTCAACGATGTATCGAAGTAAATAACGTTGGGAGGGGGACATTTGATCGACTGCGGATATTCAATCGGAATATTTCGAAAAAATTCGAATTTTCAATCCAGTATCCGGGTTATCGAGTTGGAAAATTTTTGAAAGCTTTCCTTTTGCTGCGATTTCATCGATCAAGTTAGAATTCGATACAATTCTACAAGAGATCAGAAAGTATACATTTTTCTCTAGTGCTTGTTTTAATTCCATTGTAATTAGTAAACGATTAATAAACAATTGAATGTATTAAAACATTAATTAAAAGACGCGAAAACATTAATTATAAGTACAAAGGGATCCGTGCCGTTATCCGAGTTAAGCTTCAGAGCTTGGAAAGCTTTCTCCTTCTTGCTAGTCAGGAAAGCTTACTAATATTCTCTTTTGTGCAAAAGATGCAGCGTATTAATATTAACGTTCCAACGAAAACTTGTTATTAAATTATAGGAATACGTAGGTCAAAATAATATGCAAATACGTAAATGGAGAGAAATAAATGAAAATCTGTTTACCCCAATTTTCTATATACATTTAATTTGCAGAAATATTTACAACGTTATTTGTTTTGTGAAATATCTGAAAGGAGAATTTTTCGCTTCATGAATCACCAGATTAGCTTTATCGTTGAACAAAGTGTCAAGGTTCTAAAAGTTGCTACATTATCGTGCAACTTCCTTGTTTCTAATGACGCGTTTATATATTTATTTCTTTTTTTTTTTTTTATATATAAATTACTTTCAATTCGATTTAGAAAGACTGAAAACAAACCTTTTTCGAGTAAAAAGGTAAAATTCTCCGACGAAACATTTTCACCGCTTTTTATCATCTTTTTCAAAAAAAAAAAAAAAAAAAAA
>NW_006263376.1:531316-537812 GCF_000469605.1 Apis dorsata
GAATGAAAAAAAAAAAATTTCGATCGAGAATTCTGATAAAAAGGGGAATAATAACAAAAGGAAGACGAAGGAAAAAACTAATTTGGACTTTTGATAAATTCGGTAAAAAGCCAACCACCGGTCGAGTTACCTATTCGCTCGTATCACAATGTCGGTACGAAACAAAGGAAGGGGCGCGCATGCATAAAACGTTACAAAGCTGCGTTCATTTTATATGCGGGACTCTCTTTATTTGACTTCTCTCGCAACGTACACCGGCATTTCCATCTCCTCGTTAACGTTCGCTCTCGAACAACACGGAGAAACTTTCCCTCGCGTGTAAAATCGGGCACACAGGTTTGAAATATCGAAAGAGGGATCGCGCGGCCGCAAAAAACATCCGGCATAAATCGGGTTTATCCATCGATACAGGGCTATAAAACGAGAAACGTCTCCATTGTTCGTGATTCCTCGATGAAACATTGTTAATTCCTGAATGACGCTGATCGAACAACGGTAAATCGAATAGAGCGTGGCCGCGAAATGAAATAAACCGCCGATATTTCGAGCGTACGAAACAGGGGATTATAGCTTGCGTCAAGCTTATCGCGTCTAATTAAACGAATTCGCCGTGACATCGTCGTCGAAACGCGGCCGTTACACGGAAATGGACGCGTTCGATGGGCCTGAAGCAACGTCGATCGGTCGAGGTTCCCCGATCGCGGACCCCCTTCCAACCGATCGAAACGAATATCCAATGTTTTTCCTTCGCGCGTGACGATAATCTAATCCGTAATGTTTCATCTCGCAAATTAACATCCTCCCAACGTTACATCGATCGGAGATATCTATCTACGGATCGATCGTTTCGTAATTTAAGGGAAAGGATATTCGGGATACCGTAACAAATATTCATGATTCCCGCAAGAATAATAACATCCGCGTAATCTAATTAACTAATGAACGAAATACATGGCCGCGTTATCGAATATTGCGGAATAAAGCTCTGGAAATAAAGATATCGGGATGAATACGAGGTTGGATTAATATACGTGTCGCTCGGTATAACACGTAGGCGAACATCGACCGATAATTATACGTTCGTACGATAAAACAAATTTTCTTCTCGAAAACGTGTATTTTGCTTCTATTTCGTATAATAATTGAAATACGTACTGAAAAAAAAAAAACAAGATAAATTTACATTAATAAAATAGGATAATCCCATCCAGATTTAAATGATTTTTTTTTTTCCTTGATTAAAATATACTTTTAATGTTTCTGCTTGCAAGATGGCGCCCCGTACAGGAGGCAAGAAATTAAGACGAAACTTTATAATGAGATTCATTACACCAAATCCTACTTAGTCCGCAATTTCGCATTTAGGAAAACGGTTTACGTATGTATGTATGTATGTATATATATATAAATGTTATACGCAATTTCAGATTATTAAAACTAATAACTTACTTAGCAATACACGTATAAAATAATTCCTTTGTACGATACACAGAATAAAATCACGCAAAAATATCGCAGAAAAATAAATAAATATATATATATATATTCGTTCAAAAACGAAAAGTACACAATTTATTCGGGAAATATAATTTATTTTCTCGCGAGAGAACGTCCCATCCCCGAGCAGAGACGAAACCATGCGTGTCGTCGATGCATGCAGTTTATTACGCGAATGTATTATTCAAACGTATAGCACAAGATTTTAGTCCCAATGCACCTTCTCCACCTCGATATCGATCGCCTATTCCTTGGAATCGATCCCACGGTTGCCAATTATGACCCAGTTCTAGCCACAAATTCTGTGCGTGTGCGGCTAATCATATTGTTCAACTGCCTGTATGAGACACGCACGCATACACGCGTAAATCAATGGAACTTGGTATACACGTATAGGCTTTAAACGGAAATGAAAATGTCGACGATCATCGAGCGTACGATTTTAAGGGAAAGAAAAAGGAGGATACTTTTATGCACGAGCGACACGTAGCGATAGTTTTCGGATAAGCGATATTCGATATTTAAAACAAGGATTATTCGAAATGACGTCTTATTTGCGATAATCCGCTTTATCTGTAATTAAGTAGCGTGAAATTCGAATAATGGATGATCATTAATTATCTCGTAATTAAATAAATTACGAATATTTTATAGTAGATAATTAATCTTATAACGGATAATAGGAACAGATGCGAGTTGGGTTTATCTTGAGAAGAAATCGGTTGATGGAAACGACGAGGATAAAACGATTATTTCCTTCGAATAACGCGTTCTTTCTTCTTATTCTCTTAACGAGAGAAACGAAAAATAGAAGAGGAAAGAAAAAAAAAAATTGTGTCAAGTTCACGATCGACCTTTTCGATATTTGCATCGTATTATATATATATAATCAAGAAATGTACGATTTAATTTAGAAAAAAAAAAAAAAACAAAACCAATTGGAAAAGGTTTATTTACAATCGAATCGAACCTTTTCGAAACAAACCAAATTCTATAGGTCAATACAGTTTTATTTAACGAAAAATAAAATGACAAGAGAGGAAAACGGATTATATGAGAGATGTAGAAGAACAAGATTATCGAGAAAGACGAAAATGTATATCCGTCGAGAGGATCGTACGTTTCGGTTTCCGTGCATTTAGAGAAGAGAGAATACGAAAGCCTTTGTGTTATCCATCTTGTTCCGAGATACATAATTTAAAACGAAGCTTCGAGACGGTCTCGAATTTTCTTTGATATCCGGAACACGACAGAGGAAAAGTGGCTTCCGCCGTGGATCGAGGGTAGTTTCATTAAAATACGTTTATGGCTTGCCTCGATATTTCGTTGCGCCTATACAGCGTTTAACCTAGTTGCGGTGTGGCGGCGAGTATTGTGGGACAAAAGAGAGAGAGAGAGAGAGAGGAAAAAAAAGGATACGAAAGGAGGAATCAAAGAGCGGATAATATCATATTCGTAAATGACAAAGACGAATCAAATCTGCATAAAGAAAATCGAGCGTACGGAATTCTTTCGAATAATTGCTCGAATAATCCCATCGACTTGAAGCATCAATTTCGTTGTAAAGTATTATACGTTTTATACGCGATTATACTTGAATAAGGACGCACACAGAGGAATGTTTGAAGAGCATTGAAATAAGTTTTCCTTCAGCTTCAGATAGATTTACGTTTGCCGTAACGAGTTACTTTGCAAATATATATTTAACCGTATTAAGCAGGATTGTTTTGAAGCAATATATAGAAAATTTAAAAATATAACGTAAAATACGCGTAAAAATATGGAAAAAAAAGAGAGTTTGAAGGGATGTGAAAACTGTTACGTATGTAAAAAGGAAGAAAATTGGAAAAATTTCTCCGTCTCACATGGGAGTAACGTCTGATATCTTTTAATAAATATCCATCGAGGCGCATAGATCCTCGATAACCTTCGATGTTCCACGAATCTTCGGGGACTAGTAGACTGGAGAACTCTGGGAAAAGCTCGAAATTTATCGAGCCATTCCAAACTATTCACTCTTAGGAGCAACGTTGAAACTATTCCACGTATTTTACTCTCCATTGAGACTAATTTACATTCGTGTCCAACTTTTACACGAATTTTCTCATCCTTCGTGATGAGATGAGAATTCTACAATTTTTATTTATTTTTCTCGAAACATCCCCGTGAATGTAACGATCCTGACAATCAGGGCTGGTAAATCTTGCTTAGAAATATCTCAGAGACACGAACGTATCGTATTCACTTCCACTTCACGGACACTCAAACCTCACTTCGAGCAATTCAATTTCAGACTCATGAAATCTAAAACTACATAGAAATATAGCCTTTAGAAATTCAGTCGGACCATTACAAGATCCTATGGTATTCAACTCTCTCTCCTTCTCTGAAGTAAAAAAAAATAAAAACTTGCTCTTTATCCTATCGTTATTGTAATTGTTATACATTTTATAGCAGAAATAATGGAATGTGGTAACAAGAGGAAAAAATTTGTGCAGAATTTTTCGAAATTACCTCGAGTACGTACCGTCGTGTCTCTTTCTCATCTAAATATCAGAACGTTTTTATATACAGGTGAATCAAATATAAAATATATAAAATTAGGCAAAATCCTCTCTGCCAAGAAAAGAATCGATCAAGATTCGAGTCTACACAGGAAACGAGACAAATTTGCGACAAAGGAGAAAAATCCCCGTTTAATTTATTTTAAATCCCTGTACCTTTCTTGGCAAAAGTGTTGAGATTCTTCGTCAAAGATATTGCGAGCGATCTTGTCGATGATAAGAGATATTTTATAAATCATTTATTACCTTCCCTCCTGTCTTCGACAAATTTACTCGAAAATTTCCGTTCGATTGAAAAATGGATGACGAATGGAACGTACGTTTAAAAGATTGCTTTCGTTATTGCTTCGACGAATTAAAATTTTGCTTTTTAAAATATATATAATAATAAATTCAAATTTTATTCTCCCATTTCGCTTTATTACATTTTTGAATATATTATAAAATGCATATTACAATTTAATCGCAAATTATAATATCCTCATAAAATAGGTATTATAATATTCTCGTTAAAGAGATTTAAAAGCGCTCGTCTCTGCATCTCCTCGATAAAGAACGAAATTAATAAACTCATATTCTTGCTACAACAAATAAATAGCGCGAATACCGAGTTGTAAATATCCCATCGATCGTAAACTCGATCAATTTCAATTCGACGAATTAATATCTACGGAAACAACGTATTTTACGTATGCGTTTGCTCAATGGAATATTAAAAACCTATCTATCGTTACCACTTTATCGAATGAAACAATTATAGACGAAACGAAAAGAAACGAAACTATTCGTCAAATTTTTCTACAATCTTTTCCTTCCAAAAAAGAATGGATAATGGTTAAAAAAAACGTTCGTTTGTTCGTCACCGTATTACCCCTGGTAAATATCGTTGGAGAAACGAATAAAACCACCCCTCCTTCTCCAAACTCATCGTTGGAAAAAAATCGAATCGGATATTCCAAGTAAAATGGAGGGAAAAATGGAGGAAAGGGAGGAAATTTTCTCGCTACGACTGTCGCGCTACGATAGAGACGCGATATCGATCGGAGGAGAAAAAGGGAGGAAAAAGGAGGATTCGAGCGGAGTGGTAGAGCGTGCAACCTCAGCCATCTTGATCCGGTAAATTGCAATCCTTCTTGCCCGATCATAGTAGATTAAACGGCTATTTTACAGATGATTTCACGAGGCGAAGTTTCGGTGTGCGACAAACCGTGAAAGCTTCGGCCTGGTTCGGGTCAAATCGATAAATGGCCGGCGCGGATAGCGGGCGAGGAGGTCCGACCACGTCGTCACCGAACTATTATTTCACCTATTAGGAAGATTACCGGTGTGAAAAAGTTTTTCTCCGCGCGGCCCGGGGATTGGAGGGAAAATTGCACGTGTTCGAAGTTAAACGAGGAACGCATCTTTCGCGTTTCGAACGACGTAATAATGGGAAATAAACGAGCGCGACGAGGAGGAAGAAAGTTGCGCCAGAGTAAAGACGGAATTGTTGCGCGAAAGGTAAGTTGTTACGGGCAGTTTTGAAATTATAATAGTTGCACAAGGGGAAGAAAAGAAAGTCTATGATAAAAGGAATTTCGTTTCTTTGGAAACGAACCAAGGATCTCTTTTTCATCTCTTTTCCGAGGTATTTTTCTATGCATTGAGTAGAATATTCGAGTTATCGAAAAATTCACAAATTATATTGCTCGAATTATCGAGAAAGATACTACTTTCGAGCCAAGGGAAGGAATAAATGCTCGCGCGTATTTTCATCGGTTCGTTTTTCGAAAAATAATCAAAGTCTATGATAAAAAGGATTTCGTTTCTTTGGAAACGAGCCAAGGATCTCTTTTTCATTTCTTTTCCGAGGTATTTTTCTATGCATTGAGTAGAATATTCGAGTTATCGAAAAATTCAAAAATTATATTGCTCGAATTATCGAAATGCGCGCATGTATTTTCATCGGTTCGTTTTTCGAAAAATAATCAAAGTCTATGATAAAAAGGATTTCGTTTCTTTGGAAACGAACCAAGGATCTCTTTTTCATTTCTTTTCCGAGGTATTTTTCTATGCATTTAGTAGAATATTCGAGTTATCGAAAAATTCAAAAATTATATTGCTCGCATTATCGAAATGCGCGCATGAATTTTCATCGGTTCGTTTTTCGAAAAATAATCAACGTCTATAAGATAAAAGGGATTTCGTTTCTTTGGAAACGAACCAAGGATCTCTTTTTCATTTCTTTTCCGAGGTATTTTTCTATGCATTTAGTAGAATATTCGAGTTATCGAAAAATTCAAAAATTATATTGCTCGAATTATCGAAATGCGCGCATGTATTTTCATCGGTTCGTTTTTCGAAAAATAATCAAAGTCTATAAGATAAAAGGGATTTCGTTTCTTTGGAAACGAACCAAGGATCTCTTTTTCATCTCTTTTCCGAGGTATTTTTCT
>NW_006263376.1:537881-541832 GCF_000469605.1 Apis dorsata
CGCATCTAGTAGAGTATTCGAGTTATCGATTCAAAAATTATATTACGAGAAAGATACTATTTTCGAGTCATCAAGAGAAGGAATAAATGCGCGCGCGCATTTTCATCGGTTCGTTTTTCGAAAAATAATCGATTGATACCACGGGAGGAATAATTACACGGCATATAATTCAAGATATATATTTTATCTTCGTCTCGATACGATTCTATTAAGCGTACGAGGCGCATAATTCGAATATGTCAACGTCACGTACCGGTCTACGTAGGCTAACAATCGAACCGCAAATTGTACCGACATCCTGTCATTATAAACCATTCAACGATCCCTAAAGAGTGATATTCGAATATTTAATTATCGCTCGTGATAAAAATCAAAGATTAATTTATTAATCGCGAAACAACTTCTTCGATACAACTTTCGCATTCGAGACAAATTATCCATTTGTAACTTTGAATACTGCATATACCTACGTTTATCGTTATATCGTTACAAATTACACGACGTAATTTTTACCTTAATACGAACTTAACGTACAAATTATTGAATTAACGATATCTCCGAATATTGGAACGTTTGTTTCTATTAATTAATATTACCCGCCGTAGCTATTAACGGATAACCTATGCTGACCTAATACTACTACCTCACTACGAATCATTAATATCAACGGCACAATTTCTATATAATCACCAATCTAATCTATAATCACGTCGAGCACATGTTTAACTAGAATTAATTCGAGGAAAACTTAATAACCTCAAGCTTTCCCCTACCGTAAAATTATAACGATTTAATTTCGCGAGTAAAATAAAAGAAAGATAAATCTGATGGAAAAAAAACGTAATCGATCGATATCGTTCATCGCCAAAAATTTTCTCCCGATATCGTATAAATCGAAAAACATCCGATTCGATCGGTTTCCACGAACCCGGTGTTTCCTAGAACGCCGTCACTAGTTGTTTTTGAACCGACTTACACACACATACACGTATCGATTCCTTTTATCATCGAACGTCTCCACTGTGGAACATAATATTACACGTGCAACTGGTCCGCGAGGAGTATTCGAGCATACGTGGCCGATCGGCGGCTACGGTTACAAGTAAAAGGACCAGTACGAGCGTGATGACACGATGCGCGCATCCCATTGGAATGCATCCGTCGCGTCTGTGCCGCGCGCAAACCTTTTCGCGCGTCTTTTCCAAGTCGAAAAGACCAACTTCGGCGAGAAAATCGCATCGACGAGCGGAATTAGAGCATAAGGGGGAGGCGAATCGTTCTTCGAATAATTGGAGTTCTCGAGAATTCGAAATCGTCAACTTTGACGAAGGAGTCAAATTGTTGAAAAATGTAAATGTAAGATCGATTGGATCTCTCCAATTTAAAAGTTAGATTTGGTGAAATTTATCATCTTGCAGATCAAGCGTGGTATATGCAAAATCTTTGACGATCGAGTCGGGTTGATAAAAACACTTTGATAAAAGCTTTGCTCAAGTTTCGATACCTAGAATTTTAACGTAACAATTTTAACATAACCTATACCTTTTTCATTATTTTTAATCCGTATTAAGAACTGGAAAGAACGGGAATAAATCCAGATCAAAGTATTCGAAGACTATTTTTCAAAAGAGAATATCATAGCTTTAAATTTTCCTTCGATATTTCGAATAAAAATCTGGAATCCTTTTTCCAGAAAAACGCGCGGCTTTCAATTATTTTCTTCTTCGAATCAAAGGAAAAACATGTTGTTTGGGACGAAAAGACGAGGAGAGCGCATACCAGATTTGTATTTTTTATAATAAAACATCTTCGCCATCGGAGAGAAGCGGGCGAAATTAATTTTGCTAATGTACCGAACAACGTCGAAAGATCGAAAAGGACGTGGCGAGGTTTATCGCGTTCCACGAGGAATGCACGAGCGTAATATTCTCCCTCCCTTTCCTCTAATTCGCGTACGCATCCACGTCGCTGAAACGGTATCTCTATTATTATAAAATACGTTCGATACGGGATACGCTCGATATTTCAAAGGACAAACCGATTTTTACGGAAAAGATGTTTTCAATCGAGAATAATCTCCTTTGATTCCCCTGACGTGACCCTCTCCCATTTTTCATATACTAGACTGGAATTTATTGACTTTTATGAACGGAGGGGAAGAATCTCCGAGATACTCATCGATACATATTTATTCGTGTCGACACGAATGAGCATCGATACTCTAGATTTTTGTATCGATATTGGTAACAATAGAAAAAAAATCTCTCTTAAAATTTCCATTCCGAAAGAAACACGGGAAAATTGTGCTCGAATCATGCGAGAACAATTTTGCGTTTCGTCAAATTTCAACTCGTCGTCCATCATCGAGTGGCGCGGAGGTGAAAACGAAATTTCCGCGCGCAGGAAAAAGCTCACCCAGAAACGACGTTCCAGAAACGGGAGACAACGTGCTACTAGGGACGGGGAACCACTTTGAAAAATGAAAGCCTATCTCGAGCCTACCTCGCGTCGAAACACCTTTCCTACAATTTTCTTTCAACGGAAACAACGGCCGCTAATTGCTTCTTTCCTCCACATAGAAACGAAAAAAAGCGTCGATCTAACAAAGGGAACCGCTTTCGAATCGATCTTTGAGAAATTTCCAACCACGAGAGAAAATCCAATAGGAATCGGACGTTGGGAGCTCAGAAAAGGAAGGCACGCGGAGGAGGATGGCGGATGTAAAGGTAAGGAAAATTGGAAAGGTCGGAGGAGGAAAGAAAGCGAAGGATAGGGAAGGGCGGGCGCGACGGAAGAAAACAAACGCTCGTTAACGAGGCGCATCAGGGCAGATTGAAGAGATTTCCTGCCGCGGTTCGCCCGACCATCTCTCTCTCTCTTTCCCTCCCTAATCTCTCTCGCTTGTACGGCGTACGTAGCTCGACGACGACCGGGGCCAGAGGTTAATTTATCGAATTAAACGTCGCACAATTGCGTTACAAGTCCGAGTCACCGGCACTTTTTGCCGCTCCTGTATATGTGTGTCAACATACGCAAAGGTGGCTCGTTCGCTCCTTTCTTCTCCTCGCCACGCGGAGGATCATCGGCTGCCTACCAAATCCACCTAACGACTCGCGTACGCGTGGAAACGTTTCATTGATCGCTCCAGTTTCGGAGCAGTATAATCGAAGGAAGTCGATTTCCAATTCTAGAAAAATATATATAACGCGAATCATTATTTTCATCATGATCGCGAATCATTTCGAATCGAGGAAAATGATGAAGCATTTCGGGGGCGTGTTCCTTGCGTTCGCCTCCTAGGCGATACGCGTCACGCTCGTCAAACGTGACGTCGGAGAGAAAAGGGAGGGAATGAAAACGGGGTAAGAGTTCTCTCTGGATCGAACGCGTGCGTCTTCCAGAGTGGAAAAAAACGGAGCGTATAATTAGTGTAGAAATGGGGAGAAGATCAAGCGAAAATGAAATAGGATTGGAAGCTTTATTAGCACGAAATTTGACTGGAACAAGGGAATAATTTGGAATTTCGCTTCGAGGCACGTCCGCAATTCCGCCAAAGTATGTTCGTCCGTGGTTAAAATTATTTCGACCCTCCCTTTCAAAGTGGAATTTTCAGGTAGAATCGAATCCATTTTCCCGCGATCTCGAGCGAGGATTATTAAATCCATCGCTGATCCATCGTTACGCATTTATATAAAATGTGTAGTTTCTCGAGTGCGACGTATTATTATCCTTCGCACGATTCACGATTATTACCTCGTAAACAAACACGCCGTAGAACAGAAAGATCGACAGGGACGGAGAAAGAGAGTCGTTCGTCGACTATGGCGCGAGGCCTCGTTCGGAAGCCACGTAGCCGACTGCGAAACCCGATTTCGCCGTTGAATACATCCCGATATCGATCCCGAAATGGCTCGGCTCGCGTTCGAAGCCGTGGACACGGTCTAACCCAGC
>NW_006263376.1:542004-556982 GCF_000469605.1 Apis dorsata
CGAGTCTGAATAGCATCGGGTGGAATGGAAATCCCCCGTTTCTCGGTGCGGGGGGATAGGCAGGGTGTCGACGTGGTGTGCGTTCGCGTAGGGCATCGACAATGGCGGCGATGGACGAGAAAATTGAACGATCGATGCTCGTTCGCGTTCACGCGCGAGAAACGCGGTGTCGGCTCGTTGAGTAGCGGGGAGAGAATAATTTAAACGGGCCAACCGAGGATCATCGTTGTCGAAAACAGGTCAAAGGGGGAGCGGCGTGGCTTGGATAGGATTTCGATCGAGCGTCTGTCTTAGAAACGCGGCTTTGATCTTGAATCCAGTAGTTCACTTTGTGCCTCCCTATTGACGAGATGCGTCAATCGAACCCGCGTCCGACAACTCCATTGATAGACGCGGTTTCCAGATGAACATCTTCCGGATACACCCGTGAATTCGTACGTCGTCAGATATCTGATCGAACAGCGTAGCAATTATCGATCGAGGAATCGAGAAAAGCTTCTTTCTTAAGAAGTTTAAAAAATTGGGAAAATCGGATAGATAATAGAATGCGCGAAGAAGGAAAAAGAAATTGCGAAATCCCTCTAATCTTTCATTAATCGGCGAAATGAATGGCGAAAGCCGCGGAAAGGAGAGCTTTCGAATTAATCGATTCGAACGGTTGTCTTTTCACGATCCTCGCGAAAATTCGGGCAACGAACGGATATATAAGAAGAGGAAAAATCAAAAGAGAAAGAAATTGACACGTGGAGGAGAGGACAAAGAAGAGAGGAGGAATCGGAATCGCGTATTCAAAATTCCGCAAGGAACAATAATGTGCATCCATCGAGAGGAATCCTTCGAGAACAAATTGCCACTTGGCTCGACGTCGCTCCAAATTGCGTCCTTTATTCGTATATATATATATATATACCGGTGCTTTGTATTTATTAGGGAGGAAATTCGAAGAATATAATCGAATTGCGGGATCCTTCCCTTTTGTACGTAATTCGATGATTCGGCTGCATCGATGGCAAAATGACGTCCCCGATAAACTCGTAGAAAAGATGCTCGAGACGTACACGAAAGGAGGGGACACAGCCATAGAGAATACACTTATAGAAATTGTCCATCGAGGGCGATGCGATCGAGGGGAGAAAAAGGTTTGGGGTTTCCATCGCGGTGAAAGCACTCGAGGTGTCCAGGAAATACGATAATAACGGAGCTAGAGAGAGTAATTTTGTCGAAGCGATTTCCATCGTTTCTTCCGTGATATTTTCTTCCACCGAATATATATATATAAAATTCTACAGATTCTACGAATTTTAAATCCGAAACAACAACAAAATCGAATAATTTGTAACGAGTTTCGTGATTACTCGACGTTTCGCGATGATACGTAAAGCCACAACTACCATCAACTGGTCCCCGAGCAAAAGTTCATTAATACGGACTTCGAGCCGAGAATTTGATTGTGTAACTTTGTCGAATTTAATGTAGCGAGAGCGTTTAACGCACAATTGAAATAGCTCGAATTAATTTCTGCGCGAATAATATAAATTTCCAAGTAAAATCCATGGAAATCCCTATCCAAGTATTTTGTAAAAAAAATATATTTTTAAACGTCGTTAATTACACTCTTGAATTGAAAAGGAGAATAAGAAATTCTGTTAAATGCTTTTCCCAAGGATAAAAAGAGAAGGACATTTTGTATTAAGACATTAAGTCCCATCGATAGGATATTACGATTATCATTGGCCGATAATTAGACGAGTTTCGCGCAATACAATTCTGGTTTTAATGCCATGGTTTCCGGAGCGAAATCTTATTAAAAGTTAACATCGATCGGGTATATTTCGTTTAATCCTGTTCGAAACGCGAAGATACGTTACTTCCTATTCTCCGTATTCGCGGCAAATAAAAAATCGATACAATTATACCTCGCTCAAGATCCTATGAATGAATTTCCCTCGATAATCACGATACGATTTTTCTACTTATTAGAATTAACCGGATCCCGATTCGCATATATTACGCGTATTACCATATAACCGATGCACGCATAATTTAACCCGACATATGGCATTCCGATCAATATACGGTGTACGGTTACGCATCTACGAGAAATTCAATCGACGCGACATAATCGTCCTGCGTTCTCTTCCACTTTTGCGGACGAGCAATCGAATTTAATTAATCGATCGATCGGAGTCGCTTTTAACCATCGTGCTCGTTTGCATCCCCCTCGATCAATGGGAATTCTCGCGAATTACACCGAGAACGAACCAGATAAATAGGAAGGGACGTTAATAAATCCCTTGGATGGTGATAAAAATCCGGCGTTGTGGAAAATCTCGTTTTTCGACCCTTTCGAAAAGAGAATTCGCCGTTTAAGGCGAATCCGTGGATTTTTCGTTTCGACCAAGATCGCCTCTACGATAGGCTAAACGAGGCGATTAGCCATCCTATTGGCGGATGATGGGGGGAGGTGGCGCGTTATCAAGCGAGTAGCCGCGGATTCTTCCCTCTCGCCGCGGTAACAATATTTGCGGAACACTTAAATGGAATCTTGTACCGCTTCTCTCTCTCTCTCTCTCTCTCTCTCTTTCGTAGCTCGCGCCGACAACCGATACCGTGCGCATACGATCGTAAAGTATGCGCCATTATTACGGTCGTGATAGCGCGTGCATATACACGGCACTTAACGCCGCGAGGATCGGGGGTGGAGAGCACCCGAGTCGGGATACCGAATATAATAGATCGACAAATTGTCGAGGAATAGGCGCGCTAATGCACTATTCCTGTGATATCGAGCTCTCCCCGTGTTTATAATTCCAAGATTATTGTAATATCGCGAATATGCAAATTCGCTCGAGTTTGTCAAAGTCTACTACTAGGGTTTTCAACGTTTTTAACGGCGATAGCCGTTAGTGTTAATACACAGCGGGAAATAATCTTAAAATCACGCTTCTCAGAGCGTTTCGATTCTTCTCTCTGCGATTAGGAAACTCGAATTTTAATCCTGCTTATTAACGTCGTTAATCGTGATCTTGCTTATTTTTTTGACAATTTAGTTTTTTTTTAATTTACGACGTAATTAGGAGTTGCTTGATACGTCGATGATACCGCTTTCGTCGATACGTATCTATTTGCGTTATACGAGTTCAGGATACGAGAACGGCGGATAATTCGTTGGTATTCCACGAATACCGCATTAAAAGCGGTCCGTCCGAGGGAATGGAAGAGAATTTCTATCGAAAGATGTAGCTTCCCGCAGCTAATTTGCCAACAAGAAATTTGCGATACTGTAATTCCGTGTGAACGAGAATATCGGTTGCCCGCGATAAATACAGAGATCTTGGGAGCGGCGCGAGTACGAGTAAGCCTCGTTTACGAGCGATAGTTTGGCCGTATTAAAAATAAAGAGACAACGGCCAGCCAATGTTCGAACGGAAAGAATTAGCGGAAATTTTTTTAACGAGAATAAATCTTGGCGGACCGTCCGATAGCCAGGGACAGATCCCAGATTATAACTCGATTTTGCTCTCGATGCTAGGGGGCATACCGTTTATTCTTGTTCTCATTTTGAAATCACCATGTTAATTAATCGTTGAATTATTTGCTGCCTCGAGACACGGTTCATTAACTCGGACATGCACCTACCCTCGTGCGTTATTCCCTACTTTTTCCCACCAATACGCGTACGCGCAAGATAGAGTTGTTTGCATTAAATTGCAACAAGATCGCGTATAAATTTTACGTCTCCCCTTTCTTTATTTCGACGAACGTGACGAGCTACGTAATTTCCTTTATCCTCGTTATCATTATATCCTCCGACCAAAACTAACTTCTCCGACTTTCAATTACCCAATAAGGAAATCCCCGCGTTAATCGGGGAAACTTAATCGCAAAGTGGTTACGTTAATACAACCATAAATATAAATATTATCGCGTCGATAATATCCGTTATCTCGGTAGAAAAGGGCGAAGCTACGATCGCGATCGCGTTAAAACGTTTTCGAGTTCGAATAGTTGCCGTTGTTAAAAACGGCTTCAAGCCCGCCACTATCGTCTAGTTTCTTTTTTTCTCTCTCTCTCTCTCTCTCTCTCTTTTTTTTCTTTCGTAACAAAGATAAGAGTAAACGTAGCGAGATACCAGTAGGACGAGCAAGACTCGTACGTACGTAGCGTGCCATTATGTCAGAATGTTAATAGGCATCGCGCCGGTTAAAGACAATAATTACGTACGATATCGCGGACTATAAAACTGGCCACATTGTAGCAACCTTGTAATAAGGTATCGCTAACAGCTAGCGTACAACGTATCTGAAACTTTATTACCCGGAGGAATAATCTTTGCCTCTTCGCTTCGCATTGTTTCCCATTAAATATATACGAGTATACCGGTGCCAACCGCCACTTACGTTCATCTCCGAGTGTCAAAGACTTCGGACGTCCCTCCGAAGAGATAGAGGATGATTGCTCGACGAGCGGTAAATAAAAAGAGGAACAACCGTTGGAAGAATAAGTAACAGCTGTAGATACGAAGGCGAGGCGAGCGAACGAGTGCCACGAGAGATACGAATGAAACGCGAGTGAGAATGGCGAGGATTGGCCAGCCACGGCTTACCGGAAGCCAGGGAAAAGTTCAGATAGGCGTACCGAGGATCTATCGTCTCGAAATATTCCATCTTTCCCGTCCGTTTATATTCCCGTGAAAAATCGGACAAATTTATACTACGGTGGCAACGATATAAATTGTTAACGAAAGTGATCCATAACGAGATCATCTATCGACAATCTATCGTTCAACTTTCGAGTAGCGGAAACTTTCGTCGCGTATTACGCTTTCATAACGGTGTGTATTTATAAAGTTTCGACAATATTATTTTGTTTCCTTGCGACGATGATGTATCTTCTTCGCGATACCTTTCGTTTCATCGATTATCGCCTACCAATAATCTTTCTTTCCTCGCCCGAACAAAATTTCGATCTTCGAGTTATCGAGCATTTTTCTTTCGAGGCGAAAAAAAAAAAAAGAAAAAAACGAAACGAGCGACGGAGCATTCCATCTTGTTCGAACCGCATTTATTTTGTACAACTCTTGTTAAACGCCGCGACATCAACGTCAGCAATTATTTTCTCATCCACACTATCCTCATTATCGCGTGTATCCTACTTGTTTCCCCCTCCTCCGTTTTCATTTTCCTCTTTTCTCCTTCTTTCTCATTTCTTTCCTTACTTTCTTCTATCGTCATAGCCATCTCATCAAAATCCTCAACTTCGACGATCTTTCGCGTCCCTTCATCTCGATTACAAATGCCTCCTTTCCTTTGATACGCGAACGTGAAAAAAAGAAACGCCGACGAGTATAACTCGAAATATCTCAAGAAAATATATAAACCCCGTACGTATTAATTAAATATTTTTTAATCCGTTCGAAATTAAAACGAAAAATACTCGTCGAACGCATAAAGTGCACACGGATCGATGGAATCTAACAAAGCGTCCCTCTCCCTCTCTCTCTGAACAAAAAAACAAAACGTCTCTCGAAAATTGCAACCCAATAACTTTTCTTTCTTTTTTTAAATAATTTCGCAACGCCGGTGGAAAAATGGAGACGAAATGGGTGGCTTCGTTTCGAAGCGAGACGGGAGCGATAACGAAGTAGCCGGAAGGAAACAACGCGGTGTTACCATTCTCGCGTAGCGTTGGTGATAAGGAGGGATCGTAGGATGCTCGCGAGCATTGACGCTGCCGTTTTCGATAGGGGTCCCCTGGCGAGGCGAGGCGAGGGGAGGGGAGGGGAGGGGAGGCGAGTCGTTTGTTAGGCGCGTAGGTAACGGGGCACGCGGGACAAAGAAGAAAGGAGAGCCGGTCGAGTGATAAGGAAGTGACAAATTGTCTAGCTAGACGAGAACGCTGTCGCCGTGGGCCGTTTACGAGCGCGCTGCGGAGCCGCGCGAGAAATGATTTACGGACGGTTAATAGGGAGAATGTAGAGTGCGTCCAACACCGCTGATCGTCGCCGGCCAACGGAATTTCTCGACGAAAAAACCGGCGAGTCCTTCGCTTTTCTTCCCTGCTCTCGCCGATTTATGGGAAGGGAAAGGGAGGAATGCGCAATATCGATGACCAAATCATCGACGATTTTACGATACGTACGATAGATACACGGTAATATCGTTCGTGATTTCGGATAATTTGTCTCGTGTGTAACTACAAATTGCCGCGACGTACTCGTAATCGAAGCTAATAATTTTGTGGCTCTTCCAGTAATTTCGCTGGTCGCGCAATTAACCTGATCGTCCCCTCGTTTAAACCACCTATTATTCTTCTTTCCGAATACCTCTCATTTCCGTTCTACGAAATAATATCCCCCCTCTTTCGCGAACGTTGAGAGATTAGTAAACTTCGATCCAACTTCGATCGAAGAGACAACAATGAACGAGAAAGAAAGAAACGTTTGGTCAAATTTACATCTCGAATCCGTACAACGTACGAGGATCGCGGACGAGGGGGGAAAAACATTTTCACGAAGGGGTTTTCGAGGGAGAGACGTAACGACTACCGTAAGAAGGCCGGTTTTCCTGGGCACCGACGTCGGCCGCGTCCATTCAGCCGTGCCAACAGATTATGTAATCGTTCCACTCGGCAGGCGAATGCACTACGAGATTACGGGTGATAAAAGCGTGTTGCATTCGCGAGGTCAGCCGACCGCTTTTATGAATGAAAATTTATATTGTTCGCCGGCGAATCGTAGCCGTTCTACGCCTCGTCGTCCTCGCACGGAAAACGCCGTTCAATAATTTATCCTTCCTTTATCTCCTATCTATCCTCCATCTTCCCTCCACTCCTCGCCCGTCCAGCCGAGATTTCGTCTCGATTAACCTGGTTTTTAACCGTGTCGACCATACTTTCCTTCCTTATTTTTCTCCGGTCTCGCGAGATCGACAACAACGATAAGGAACGTCGCGAAACTTGGAATCGTTTCTAAATCCATTTAACTCGAGTTTATCCTTTACGGAATAATCGCGTAATCCGGCACCGACGTTCAATTAAATCAGTTTCAAAGTTGCGCGTGTAACTTCGACTCATAATTTAATGGAGCGAGTCAGCCAGCGGGTATGCCCGCTCGCATTCCACGCGAAAACGTTAAACTTTTGTAAACGCGATCCTCTTCTCTCGCGGTGTGTAATTACGAGTACGAATACCAATTTCTATATTAATTTCCCTTTTCTTCGTCGAGAATTTCTTCTTTCTTTCCGATCGATATGGAAAAAAAGGAAAATGTTAGGCTTCGAGTTTCGAATATCTTTTTACTCCTCAGTTAGGGGATTGATCGTAAATGACGTTTAAATGACGCGACGATGGAGTTTATACTCTATTCTCTCCAATATTTTTCGTTCGAATAACGTTTAAACGATTCGATCGACGGGACGGACGTTCGTACGTGCGTTCAACCCGATGGGTAAAATTTCGTTTTAATGAATGAACGAACGTGGAATAAATGGAGCTCCATTGTACAACTTCCATCGAATGGAACAAATTTTCTGGAATAGATTCCGGCCTCGACCTAGCTCAACGAATACGAATCGAATCTCGTACAAGTGTAAGCATTGTTTCACGCGTATTATTTCAGCGTGATTTTTTCTCGACGTGTGATTTTTTTTTTTTTTTTTTAGAGAATTCCGCGAAAATCGACGATTCCTTTTCTCCCCGTTGTTTCGATCATCGCGGACGATTCGAATCGTAACGTTGACCGATCGCAAAACTACCGTATCGATGGAAGATAACTTTTTCCCCGAGCGGATGGATAAAATTTTCCTCTGATTCGTAAATAATAAATGGGAGAAAGTAATAAACCGTAGTCGGCGAAACGATCGTCGCTTCAATGAGTATCGTTCCGCGGTACTTTGACGACGAACTTTGCAACGGACGATAGCGGGTCCTTTTCACTCGAAACGAAACGTTCGTTCGTTGTATCCTATATCTCTTCCATTCATTGGACGACGTAAAGGAACTTTCAAGCATGTCCTCTTAACGCAGCGTGTAACTCGGCGATCTGGCCCATTGTTGCACGAAACAAAGGGACTCGAGAGACGAAGGGTGTTCTTTTTCCAGCCACGAGACGCAGTAAAAGTTGATGAATATTAAAATCCTCCACCCTTGAACGATATCAGAGAGGGGGGAGGTAGTTTCCTAGATCTCTCCCGTTTTCCACCGTTCTCATCCACTCCCCTTACCCGAGTCAAATAATTTCAATTCTCCGAAATTTTTCGAAAAAAGATTCCATCCTCGTTTCGAGAGTGGGGAAAAAATGGAAGAAATAAATTTCCAAAGAGACGGAATTTCCACCCCTGGAATTTCATTACGCGTAAACCTCCTCTCCCTCCTTGCCTATGATCAATTTCACCTCGCGTCTTCGGTACGCCTCGAACCGTCCACGCAGGGCTGCGATAGTTCACGAGGGATCGACCCGCGTGCGGTAGCTGCGGTCGATATCGAGAACAAGCTCGCGCATCGACCTCGCGCGATATAAGCCACCATTAAACGTAATTATCCCGAGGAATATTCCTTTTCCAACCTAGATGATAACTCATCGTAATCGTCCGTTCGAATCGCCCTGTCCATGGAGGAGGAGGAGGAGGAGGAGATTATAACTCCGCCGCGCGATATACGATAATTTCGAAGCGTAATGGAAACGACGAGGAAGGACGACGTAGAGGACGAGCTCCGTGGGGTGTGGAGTTTAATCGAACTTTGGTAAAAAAGAAAGAAAGAAAGAAAAAAATAACGTGGAAGGCGTTGCTACGCGAGTGGGATAAACAGATTTACCACGTGTATTTTCCACGGGAGTGTGTTTCCACGGATCGGACGCACGTTCGTCTCAACATCGCGATAAATTACGCGCAACGATCGATATGCGTTAATATATATCGGTTCGATAGTTTATAAATTGCCAGTATTATTACGATATGCCGGGATATAAATACGGGATCGAAGTCAAGAATGGGAGAGGTCGTAATTTATGATGGCTGCGGTAATAAATCCCCGAGCAATTTAACCTACGTCGTCTATTAGTTTTTCACTTTTCGCCCAGCCTTGTAATTTCACGCCGAGAGAATCAGCCTTAATTGGCTCGAGTTTGGGAGGAAATATAACAAAGATCAAAATATACCCATACATACATCCTTTTTCTTTTTCTTTTCGACCGATCCATTCTCCGGCACCAACTTTAATTCCCTCCGCTCTCTAATTTAAAATCCGCCTAACTTTTGCTCGAAGAAACTCTCGCTACTTTACTTTACTTCACGCAGGATAAATAACGAGACTGGTAGTTCGCTCGTGGTGATGGTAGATAGATAGTTCGAAAATGGAGGCGGAAGTGGAAGGATCGTTTCGAGAGAAAGAAAGGAAAATGGGAAAAGGAGGAAAAGAAAACCGAAAATCAAAGTCCCCCGCGTTTTTTACGCAACGTTTCTTTTCTCTTCTGTACGCGATGTAAGAGAATGAAGAGAAAAAAAGACATCGTTAATCCGGCAAGTTTATCGCGATCGTAAACATCACAGAGTAGATAAAACGTATACAGATCTGGTAGTTAGAGAGAATTCTGGAACAAACTCAGATCGTCTGTGAATAGGTGAACTTACGATGACGTTCGTATCTTAGAAGGAAGAAAAAAAAAAAAAAAGAAAGAAAGAAAGAAGTAAACAGCTCCGCGACCGGATCGAGAAATTGTCGCGAAATATCAAGATGTTCCGTATTTACGACGAATAAACGTGCTTAACTCGCGTAGTACGGCACGTACCAACTTGGCTGCTGCTGTGCAACTCGCTCTCCTCCTACTTTTCCCCTCATTTTCTCTCTCTCTCTCTCTCTCTCTCTAGCGAGCAAATATTTTCATATACCGTGCAGTTTGAATGAAAAGCGCAACTTGCAACAAACCGTACGTTGCTGGGTTAAATATTGATTTTTCCATCGCAGGTACGAAATGGTCCATGTTTTAATCCCGTTCTCTCGTCCCTCGATCTCAAGAGAACTCAGAAATACCGAATAATCGGGGGAGAGAAGGGAGGGGGGAAAGGTATCCAGGCTTAAAGTTTTTGAAAAACGTCCCCATCGTTCGCAGCTTTTATCGCATCGATGAACGAACAGATCCGGATACTTGTATCCATTCGTGATTTCAAACTATAAATAGAATCGAAAAAAAGAAAAAGAGATCTCATTTCGAGTGGGAAAAAAGTTTTTAGAGTAATATATTTTAAATTTAATCCTCGAAATTTCTTCGTTAACACGCGCACAAAAGCGTTATTGTTATATGTTATTTTCGTTTTTGAAATTGTAATAATATTAACATTCTCATACGTCATACGTATCTCTTTCCATTTTCGCTCACTCGATTTTCACTCTTTTTCCTCTCCGATTTATAATAAAGAAAATTTCACGCGAAATCCGAATGGAACAACAATGTCGAGTATACATATATATCGCATCGATAATAAAATCGATAGAATCGTTGTTTCATTTTGGCAGCCGCCGAGCAACAGACGCTCGCGTAAACATCGTTAAAAAGCGTTTGCTTATAAACTTTGTGACACGAATTGGCGAGAGTCAAATTCTGTAGTTGAACACTACAAGTTGGCCAAGTCTCGACGGATTGCGAACCACAACAGCTCGCGTTTACGTAATTCGCTCCATTCGATAGAGAAAAAAAGAAAAAAAAAAAGAAAAGAAAAAGAAACATCACCCACGAAGAAAGGTGGACTCTAATTAAGCGACGAAACTACTGCTTCTTATTCTCCACCCTGTTTCATCAAGCCCGACCACTTAACATAGCAACGTCCCCAACGAGCAATTACGTGTCCCCATTAGGCATCGAAATCAGAGAAGGAAAAGGGACCGGCAATTATACCGACCGACTAATAAATTTACTCTCGACCCCCTCTTACGACCGTGCGCGTACACGCCGCCTCCTTTCTCCTTTCTCCTCCTGTGTACAGAAGCTGCAGCCTTAATATCGTTTACGACGCGAGGTTAGATTAGCGTTGTAATAACACGGGCCACACGCTCGCCCGGGGAATTAAGTTTTCACGACACCGACGACGATTCCCCTAATAACGATCGAACGCGCGCGTGGCGTGCATCTCGCTCCATCCACGTGTCCCGTAATTAGAGGAAACACCGTAATCGCGGCGGAGAAACGAGACACCCCGTGTGCGTGTATCACGCGATCACGCTGTTTTTTTCCCTGCGCCTCTTCGGGACGCGATCGATGTGTTTTAATTTTCGTTCCCAACACATCGCGCCGACTCGAGTTTAATACGTTATTATTCTCAGCCAAATCGTCGTCGTGGAAAAACGACGAATCGACTCTACGCGCGTGTAATGATTATCGCAGAGGAAATAGTATCTCTTATCTCCTTAACGCGCAACGAGTCCCCAAATGGTTAAGCGCAGATGACGACGAGACGATAGTTTTATCGGAAATAGCGGAATATTATGGAAAATTTATCGACTTTGAGAGGCTGGGTGGAGAAAATAAAGAAGGAAAACTCGGGCGAAAAGTATAACTTTCTAGCTTATTCGAGCGTTGCTATTATACCGATATTCCTGAATTTTCCGACATTTCCCGATATTATCCGAATTTATCCCCCTCCCCCGAGAGAAAATTACCGAAAAGATCGTTGTTATTAAAATAATCGAGAATAGGAAGGAAGGTGGAAGCGCGGATGCTAACGAGATCGATGCCAATTAAACGAAAGGAGATCGGCAGGGGGAGCGAAACAGGGAGATCCGATCTCTCGTCGATTCGCGCCGAATGAAGTTAGATTAATTTACGAACATTCTTCCGCTCGCAGTTTAATTAAAGTTACACACAAGCCGGTATACAAGGTATCCCCCGTCTTGCTCGCTCACGGTCGAGCGAGCGATCGTACCAACTCGTTGCAGCGCGACGCGTCCTTTTCGCTCGGCCGGAGCAGCTTACAAAACCAATTACCGGATAACGTAATTACCCGCGACTTGCGCCAATTTCACGCCGGATTCTCCGCCATTTTTTCCTTTCTCTCTTCCGATTTATTTCCCCCCAAACGATTACTCTCCCCGTCCGATTTTTCGCACGCCTCTTCTCTCCTCTTTCCACGATCGTGCATCGTCTCGAACTTGAATCCGTATATAAATTCACAGGGGAAAAAGCGGAAAAGATTATTATCCGTGGAACGACGCGTGTTCCGCTATCTCCTCCATTCTAACTCGCGAAATAGCGTATATTAAATAGCATATAGCGTAACAGTTAAAATGACGAAGTCAACGCGGCTAAGGGATCGAAATCGAGGCGAGTAGATTCGTAACCTTACGATCGAATGGGAATGGGAATTTAAGGAACGCGTTGCTCCGACAATACGCACGAATTACGACGGAGAAGATATCGGAGAAGAAGGAGAAGGATCGATTTCGATAGGAACGAGTCGAAAGTAAACTCGGTGGATATGCAAACGATGGAAGATAAAGTAAGAAAAACGCAGGGAGACGGTAAAGTGGAGGGAATAAGCACGGGTGGTGAGAGTTTAAAAGGACGGCGAGTCGCATACAGACGACTGCTAGGATGCCGTTTAATATTCCATCGGATATGGCAGTTGAGCGTCAATCTCTCGCGTGACTGCAAATCGCGGTATTAATGCAAAACAGCTTATTGTTTACCGAGTGACACTGCCTAATATGATCGATTTATAGCCACGGGAAACGATTTGTGGATGGACGTCTATCGGGTCCAACTCACACGCGCCATTTATTCCAATACTCGGATCGTTTCTCAACTCGACGATCGGAACGCGTCGCTTTCGAGTCGAACGTGATTCGCGCACGATCTGCTGGACGAACCATTCGATATCGATCTCGATCTCGATCTCGCGGTTCGACATTACAACGAAAGCGGCACCAACTTGGAATCGGAGATAAAAGCGCGTGTTTCGTACAAAAGCTATCACGCTAATCGCGTAAATTATTTGCGAGCAGTCGTTGAAACGGAAAAGAAGCGCGTAGGCAGCAAGAGCGTCGAATGATCGATGGAACTTAACGCCAACGAACGCTCACCCTTTGATCCGCCACGTATATCGTGGCGTATGCACGTACAACCTATCCAACTTGTATCATCGCGCGGATTACATTGGAATGGAAATCGAGGTACATAGCCGTGATAATTATAACTATATGACTTCCCACGTAATCTATCTCCCCGATATCCAATCCAAGTTGGGAAATTTAAAAAGAAAAGTAGATCTCTAAAAATATGACTTCGTTTCGCGTGCGAATAAATTCGAAGAGTAGGTAGAAGAACGCAGAGGAAGATGCGCGCAATAATTTTCCGAGAAAGGATTAATTATTTATCTTCGACGTCAAAGCGGTAGAAAAGATAGGGGAATATTGTGCAAATTTTTCTCAAACCAACTAGATTCAATAGGGCAAAGCGTAGAAACGTTGGAAATTAACGCGCATATTAAATATCAAACGTAACTCGAAGCGAACTCGTCAAAGCTACGCAAGATTCTTCTCTTCCGCGATCGCTGAAAAATCTTAAGAATAATTTTTAACGCGAGATTTCCTACTTGAGAAAAGAAATTCCTCCCCGGGAATAAAGGTGAAAGATAGGCGTGTTCCATTATTTCCTCGATGACGAACGGAAAATGGCGAGAAGATCGGTTTATCGACGCTTCTCCCGTTGAAGAAAGAAAAATATATTTCGACAAAATGGACACGAACCCATTTCCATCCACGATCGAAACGATACCGATCGCGGAAATTTTCCACCGCGTCTTCTTTTTTCCCCGGTGGAATTCTCACGAGTAACCGTGCCTACGGATCGCTACGTTCTACTTCCTCGTTGCCAGGATTTCTTAGGCGGCGGCGCAATCAGCGCGCATACCTGCGATACATTAATGGGACTCGTTCCTCGAGCGATGTGCGTGGCGCCAACAAAGAGGAAAGAGTTCTCTCCGCGATAAATCGGCACCAACCTGCGATAATAATCGATACCCGTTGCCCGCATAACGAATCGATTTACACGGACGTGTACCGGTACACGATTTTATCACCCGTCCGTCTATCGCGTGATTACGCCGCCGCCAACCTCCCATCGCCTCCTGCCTCTTCCTTCTTTCTCCTTCCTCTTGCGTCGATTCGATCTCGTTTTCTCTCTCTCTTTCTTCCCCCCTCCTTCTCTCGGCAAAAGGATTATTTACGAAGCGCAACGTTTTCAAATTGTTTCGTAGGCAAATATCTTTCGAACGAGAGAGGATATAGATAAGTGTATCGATAACGTGGAATATTTGATATAAACGTTTATATCGGAAGCAAACTCCTCTACCTCGAATATCTCTACCGCGTTTGATGCACGCGATATGAAAAATCCCACCGTTCGAGGAGATACGAGCGTGCGTTTGAGATCGAGAATGAGAAAAAGAGAGAAAGAAGGGCACGCGAATCGAAGGATTGGAACGAAAGCGACTGAATGTACGTTTGGAATGTTTGTATAAATTTTCAGAATTACGCGTAACAGATTCCAAAATAGAGGATGACTAAACGCGAGGATATTAATATACACGGTGAATTAATTAAAATGTTGCAAACTAGTTTTCCTTAAAATCGTTATGGATTAAATATGGATACGAAGGTAATAACGAATAATACAATAACATCAATTGCGATCCAACGTGTAATAAATTAAGTTAATCGATAAATTTTTTCACGGTTTCGTTCTTTTCTTTTTTTTTTTTCACGGTATCGATCGAACCGGTAATAAAAATTAATTTCAACTTCGCGAGAGGTAAATTTTATCGCAAATTTATTAAATTTTTTACACCAGTTAAACACAACCTCCAACGTGTATTTTTAAGGACAAAAGAAACGAGAAACGTTCGCATTCTCGATTACTAAAGAAAATATCCACGTATAAAATCATACACACACACACACACACACACACATATATATATATATATATA
>NW_006263376.1:557221-569745 GCF_000469605.1 Apis dorsata
GGTACCGTACAATTTATTTTACGAATAAAATTTAATTTTAATTTAATATTCGGATAAAAGGTGCGAATACCATTAATAAGTAAGACGCATCCTTTCCGATAAATCCGACGACCGAACGAAAATCGAAAAAGATTCCCTCCGTTTGTCTCTCGGAAAGAGACAAGAATACTTTGATGAAAAAGAAGAAGAAGAATCGACAACCGAGCGAGACGACATTATAAGCGGCCAAAAGAAAGGAATAATATCCTCTTTCATAGCGATATCGGCATTCTTCGTTAATAAATTATGTCACAACGTTGAAGAAAGTTGGACCGACTCGAATCTATCTTAAGAACTTTAAATCTCTTTCTTCGCGAGAGACGTTCGATTAATATCGAAGCTCGACTGGCTCGCTTAATTTAAATCGAATTAACATTCTTACGGTGTCAACCACCGATCGGAACGCGATTTATCATCGACGCGAAATTGGTCGACGACGGGGCGAGTACAAATTTATCAGACTCGATATCAGCCGATCTAAAATACCGATCTAATTTCTCCACGACGAGACAATTTTCAAAGTCTCGCCCCCTTCTCTCTTTTACGATCGGTAATCGATTGGGACGAGATTACCGTTTGATCCTTATCTCGAAGATGAAAGAAACGAGTCGGACAGAATTTCGTGGATTCCGCTTCCTCCCGTTTCCTCGGCTATCTTAACAACCGTGCCTGTTTACCCGCTGCAGCGTACGCTGCTCGTTTGCATCAACTTACATCGCCTTCGCGATTATTTAACGCGATTCTACAAACGTAAACAGGCTACCGTGTATCTGCACCATTCGGAATCGAATGCGGAACGAACGTTTGTGAAATTCGAGCAAGAGCGCGCCAACCGATTCTTGTTATCGAATTTCCCGAATTACCGATTATTTGTAATTTGAATTTTTCGTCGAATCGAATTACGAAAAAAAAAAAGAGAAAGAGAGAGAGAGAGAGAAAAAAGAAAAAGAAAAAGAGAGAAAGATGAAATAATTAGCGAATCCGATTTTTACACGTATCAGAACGTGTACTACTTCTTACCCGAGAATTCCTGATCAAAAGCAAAGTATATGTACATATATGTTAGAATTTCTAGCTCGCTTATCTCCCTCGCTGTGAAACATTGTACGTTCCCACTGTCGATATCATCCACTGGAAAAATCACTATGCTAACCTTGCTACGAACGATTCACGATCGATTAATCGGTTGAGAAGCGTTTCGCGAATATCCCGAAGGTCAAATCGCGCAAACTTTCGAGGAAACAAGGACGCTTCGACTCGGTTTATTATCGATTCGTCGATTCGTTTTCCCTCCCAAAGTGGAATTCGAACGAAACGAAGGTGAAGCAAGCGCGGACGATACTCGGTTTCGTGAAAATATTTGGGAGGAGTTCGTTTCGAGAAGGGAATCGAGATCTTACGAGTACGAGGAAATGAAATCGCAGCAGAAACTTGGAAAAGAACAAAGTTTATAGCGCCGATATATCTTTTCAAACGCTGGAAACTACTTTCCTCCGAGATATCCGCAATTTCGTATCGGAGGGGAAAAAAAAAAAGAAAAAGAAAAAGAAAAAAGGATATTCGATGGATAATTATCGAAAGATCATTACCTCGTGGACGATAAAAGGGTAAGATTATCCTATAGATTCGCAGAGGGAGACGAGCTAATGGCTTTATCTCACGATCTCGACGTCTCTATCCGGTGCAAGATACGCTCGTTAAATACGATAAATCTAATTATCTTCGCGGTGACAAGTCGCGATCAATTACGTTTGCGATCGATCTCCTCGATCGGAAAAATTTTCATCGCGAACGAATAGAGAATTGTAAAAATTCGAAACGTTTGTCTCGTCCTTCTTCGCGTTGTGCTCCACGTTCCTTTCAATCCGTCCCTATCTACTTGCACAGTAGACGCTTTTAACATCGACGTACGTGTCTACTCTTTATATCCCGATAAACATCGTTTTTACAAGTAGCGAATCTAATCGCGACTCGCTGCGTAAATCTTATTCGAAGATAAATTTGTTTCGCGTAGCATTTATCAAAACGGATAAAAAATGGCGATAAAAATCGGTTGCGACATAAATCGACGGATTCTAAGTATATTTATCTGTTCGAACGTATATCTAGCTATCTGTCTAGGTAAAAGATTTTGCTATAATAAATTTACGCGCATCGTTACGACACAGATCGAATCTTAAAAATTATTCAAAGATCGCGTGAATAAAATATTTGCACGAGAGATGGAAAAGAAACAGATGGCGCGATAATAGCGAATGCTTCTCGAATCGTTCTCGATTCCTTTGCCCGAGAAACTCTATTATATTTCCTGCCAGCAAGCATTTCCTGGCCGGTGGAAACCATTTTTAGATCGTGGAGGGCTCTCCATTTCGCCTGCCACTTGGACCGCGCTAAGAGAGAACTAACAACCGGAATACACCGGCTAACCCCGCCGCAAAAATGCTGAATAAATCCCGAGGGAGGAATCCGTACGTTTTCGGTAAAAGATGTTCGAAGCGAGCAACCGTGAAATTAATTCGAATCGATCTCCACTTATCTCCGCAAACTTGCATCTTATCGTCCTTCTCTCCTTCGAGATCGATCGCGATCGAAAATCGCTTCCAACTTTTCCCATCGTTCGAGTACGATACGGCGATCGGATCGGACGCAAAATTGGGAGATTCGTATACAAGCGAACGGACGAGAGACCTTGCGAGGCGCACAAGTGCACTTGGCGGAGGGTCACGTTCGAAACGTTAGCGCAAAGTAAGATACATGGGACAAGGGAGGGAGACAAATGGAGTCAATAGTTGTCAACCTCGAAGGGGGACGAGATCGGCCTCCTTCTTCTCTTCTAACCGCGAGACCTTAAAACTCGAGACCTTAAACTTGCTTCGAGAAAAAGAAGAAAAAGGAAAAAATAATCGTTCGAGGAGAGAGTAAAAAAATGTTAATCCGCGTAAAGAAATGAGATAGCTGTTAATGGCGATCGCGGAGAAAGGGAGGAAGAAAGGAAAGTTGGAAGCGAAGGAAGGGCTCGATCCCTTAACGGACAATTACTATGGATGGATACGAAAAGTTGTGGTGGAAAATTTGAGAATACGGTTGAGTTACCTTATTTCAGAGCGGCAGTAATTGGCAAGATTCTTCCCTTTTTGTTTGCTCGTCGTCCGCTTCGTTCTCCTCTTCCTCCTCTTTGTTCGCCACTCGAACAACTTTGAAGGCAAACCAACAACGCGGTTCGAGGAACTAATACCTTTTTCGTGGGAATGCTTGGGCCGGAATCTCAGACGACGCGTACAATTTGATTTCCCGTCGAATCGAAGGCCATGCTTTCCCCGCTCCTTTCGCGATCTGCAACAAAAATCGATTAGATTAGATTACATACCCGCTCGATACATCGATACAGCGATACATCGCCATTGCGTTCGATCGATATTCCTTGCGACCTAACATTTTTTTATTTCATCATTATCGGTCGAAATTGAGACGAAACGAAGTCCAAAGCAATAACATGGAATAACGAAATTAAAAATACTCTTCAGCAGTATATGTACAATAATAATCGCGTCGAGTCTCGTTGTTCAGATATCGTATTCGCTTGGAAAGCACGTTTTCTAAAATGCTTCTCGCTGCGGACAAAGTTAAAAACTTTGCCATAAGTCGTATATCAATTTTATAACGCTACGATCAACGAATTTGAAAATATTTAAATTTCTCGGCTTTCACAGCTTTCGATTTAAGCATCTTCTTAAACGAACCGAGAATTCCTTTTAGGGAAACATTAATTTACCGCGCAAACAGACGGAGAAGCGCTCGGGAAATTCGAGAAGAGAAATGTTCGTCGAAGAAAATATAAGAAAGTATCGGCGGAAGAAAGCTCGCGCAATTTTGCTGCTTTCGAAAATTTTGGGTCGTATCGATACACTTAAAGAAAAAAAAAAAAAAGGCGAAACAATCGAAGCGTTTTCCACACCTCTTGACGTTAACGAAGCGAAGATCGAAATCTAATAAGACGATAAGAACGATTTTCGACACGACGATGAATGCGAGGCAGCAAGTTTGCGAGCGTAGTCACGCTCCGATGTATCCGAGTATGCAAAGGAACAAGTTAATTAAGGACCACCCAGAAACCGCTATCTTCCTCGCTCTTCGAAGCGCGCGATGGAAACGTGCCAAGAGACGCGTAAATGCCGATTCGCTTTCCTCCCTTCTCCATCCTCTTCCCGAACAAAAGTGCATCCGAACGCGACGAATAAAAAACCCAACGTTTCAAACGTTTTCAATTCAAATTTCGCTTTATCTCCTTCCCTTTCGTATTTCGTTTTGAAACGCGTTTCGCCTCGCTTTTGAAAACTCCGCCGTTTGCGCGGAAAGCACACACCGGGCTCGAAAAGACGAGAACCAACGGAGTCCGAGTCTAAGCGGACAAAGATCAACGGAAGGATTTTTTGAAAAAGGACCGACAACCTCGAGCGTCGAGCAAGGATTTTGGAAATTTATCGCTTTCCGACCGGAAAAGGATTAGCCAACGTTTATATGACGGGTGAGAAAAAACGGATGGTCGAGAAATTTATCTCGATCTCGGAAACGAAGTAGAGGCGTTAAATCACGCAAGATGGGAGGCAGCCGAAATTTTTCTGCTACGCTTGTATTAAAGACTATGAATATATATATATCACGTCGATTTTAAAGCGGGAAATTTTCTTTCTTTCCCCTCTTTGACGATCGTAATGAGCTCGTAAAGCCAATTACCACTTTCGTACCTACCGTCGTTTCAAGAATTATTCCAACGAAATTGCCTGTCCTCCTTCGCTCGTCCAGCTAATCAAAAATCCCTTCTACTTTCGCAAACTTTCAATACTCGTTTTCTTTTTTCTTCCTTGTTTCACCCTTCGATCGTAGAGAATCGAATCGTCGTCCTTTCGTATCCTCTTAATCTGAAAATATTTCTTCGACAGGGTACGAAACCAGCGAGAATCACGATCTAACGAAAATTCGCAAGAAGGAACGAACGGTGGCAACAAAGAGTGCGAAATCTCGAAATCTCAACCACCACGTAATTTACGTAACCGGAACGTTTGGAAGGATATTTGCTCCGGAAACAAATTTCGCTTAACGAACGAAATCTCGCATTCTTCTTACTATACAAAGTAACCTTTCGTAAAAATCCTCCCGAGTACCATTCCAACATTTACGTATTCACGATAGTAAAATTTCACTTTGCCAACCGTTGATTCGAAAACGAGATCGAAAGGAGACGAAATGGATCGAAAGGAGACGAAATGGATCGAAAGGAGACGAAATGGATCGAAATCGAGCGGAGCGACTAATACGTCGATCGTTCAATACGCACTTATTCGAGGTATTCGCGAAACTTGTTCCTCCACCGATAATGAAAAATATTTACGCATCGGTGAAATGTGGGTTAACGCTTTGCATATCGCCCTCGCGCCGAGGATACCGGTCCGCCTCTAGATAAGAGCTTCCTTTCCCTCCCCCCCTCATGATCCTAATTACTCGTTCTTATCTAGACCCGCAACTTTGTTCGCTTCGACGAAATTTCGGCCGAGTTTCCGCCTCGGCAAAAACGTAATGTGGACAGAAACTAGAAACTGGACAGAAGGAAGAGAGGAGCATACCTCGAATCGAGCGACATTTCAAGTCTTCTCGCAAGGAGTCGATTTCTTACTCGGAACAGTTATTCTAATAGTTTCGATTCTGGAATTAGCGGGAATGGACGATCGAGGAACGTTCCTTTCCTTCGTTTCCGGTTGGATGGGGAAAAGAAGAGGAAGAGGAAGAGGAAGAGGAAGAAGGGGGAAAAAATTAGAAACGGCGCGAAACTGTTAAAACGTCCGTCCTTGAACGTCGGGGGTTTCTCCTTCCAGCAAGGTGAACGGATACGCGTCGAAAGCGAGCGTAATTGTCATTGAGACAAAACGTTGTTGTAACTCCCTATAAAGTCCGAGCGAATGCACAATGATTCATTTATGAGGATCGCATGAATAAGCGATTGTATGTGAAATCAGTCGGTCATTTAACGAAAGTGGCGGCAAGGAATGTGAAAAGAAACGGCGGGAAAACGAAATGGGATTTTTATCGATGGAATTCAAGGACGGGGAACGATGCGACCGTTGACCGTGAATAAATCGCAGCGGGATAACTCTGGCAAAGTTTCAGCTTCGTTCTTCGCTCGTCGGGTATTTGAGAAACTTTCGAAAAGTTCGATCGTTTTTCCCCATCCCGAAGGGGATGGAAATCGACTCGAGATCTTTCATCCGGCCATTTTAATATATCGTAAATAGACGACGAGTCTTTTTGTCAAGGAATCGAGAAGGAAATACGTAAGGGAAAATTTCCCTTCACCCTCGAAAGAAATTGTTCGAGCGAATGTTGGAGAGACGAGTAGAAAGAGGAGGGAAAAAATCGACCAGCAAACGAGGAAGGATCGTCCATTCTCGAGGGAGAAGGTAACAAACGATGGCAGATATTTCGTCGCGATATATCGTTTCGTTTCGTCCATTTTTGTGGACCTTTCCCTTCGTTCTTGCTCGAAGAGAAACGTTCCAACTACGTAACGCGTTGCCACGCGAGTGGTTTACACATTCCGGGATACACGCGTTCGAGACGAAGGATCGTTTACTCAATTCGTCGCTTCCTTTACGATTCTATCGATCTTCCCCCGCGTGAAATTTTCCAACAAGAAGAAAGAAAGAAAGAAAGAAAAGGAACAGAGAAAAATATCGTATGAAAAATAAAAATAAAATTTTTTATGAGAATTCGCCATAATATATTCCGCTACGAAACGCGTAATGCGTTCGTAGAGAATAAAGATACGATTTGAAAGCGCGTAATCTAGCGAACCGGTTAAATACGAAAACATTGCGATTTGTTGCGCGTGCACGATATCAAAGTTTGGCCCAAACCTACGTCCCATTTCAATTCCTTTATTGCGCGTTCAACATACCGGCGAATGAAATATCGCCAGCTTCTCGACAATAGCGCAATCCTACGACAGCGGAATATTGATACGTATTGATACAAAAAAAGGAAAGGGGGAGGGGGTTTCTCCCGATACGCAACGATAAAGCAAATTCTTCGATAAAGCAAACGCGAAAACGTGAATCGTTATAATTACATTTCCGATTCCGCGAGTAAATTTATAAAATTGATAATTTCTATTCATCGATCTTTCCCCCCCCCATCTCGTATCCAAGTTAAATATAAACCGTTATTTCTACGTTGAAACGATATTTTTACACGAGAGGCAAGGCTTTGTATTCTCGCCGTCTCGTAGCAAAACAAAAAGGAGAAAAATTGTGGAGGAATTTCGAAGAGAAGAATCAAAAAAAGAGCGGGGAAAAAAAATGGCCGTTTCGCGTCCCCATGAAAATCGCAAATGCGGCTATCGATCGATCTCGAGGCAAGGTCGAGATGGAAACGTTATCGATGGCCATTATCGACCTTCGTATCGAATGAAACGCCATGCACGTAATCTAAATACGAATGATCGAACAATTAAGAGACAATTAAACTTGCCGGAAGTCGTACGAATGGCCGTTCAAAATGTAATTGACACACGATTCTGCCTTCTCTCTTAATTACATTCCAACGTCGCGCCCATATATATGTATATATATATGTATATATAACATGCAACTGTAGTTCTTTGATCAGCCGTTCAACCTGTCAATCAACCGTTTGGAAATAGAATATTTCTCCGAATTTCGTCACCTTCCTTCGTGGAGGAATCCTCCGATTTGAAATATCTCGAGATAAGATAAAATATCGCGACGCTTTCGCGAATCTCTCGCGCCAATCCAATTTTTCTTCTTAGATTCCTTCCTTCCTAGACGAAAAGTACTTTTCGTGGAAAAGTGAACGACAGGTGAGAGGGGGGTCGTCGTTGCAGAGAAGAGAAAGAAAAAAAAAACAAGGTTGGGAAAGAACGACAACGTTGGTTCGAGGTAACTGAGGAGATTCGATGTTGTTACGTTGTTGTTACTCGTGATTTCTCGAGGAACGATATTAAGCGTCCGAAGCGCGCCACGAATCTACGATGTAACGACGGAAAATTCCTTATCTCGTGGCGAGAAGCACGTTCCTTAAAAATCAAAGGCCGTCGGCGTCAATCGGTTAGACGAACATGGATAGTCGAGAGACAGACGGCTGCGCTGACTTCACCGTACGTAAACTCAATAACGGAGAAAACGTTTCAGAAAATTTCTCGTTCCAATTCGATCCAATTCGACCGATTGATTTCGTTTTACGATTTCGACGGATAACCGTATTCGATCACCATTTTTTAACCTTTGAGGAGGAACGAATTATTATTATCGATACTCGATAAATTCTCTACCGAATTCCATTTTTCATTTCGATCGATTTTATTATCGTTGTTTATTCGCGCCAAGATTAATTTCCTCGATCATCGAATTCCTATCTTTCCATTTTTCTCAAACGTGCAAATCTACTTATCCGTTACTTTTCAAATTCGGAAATAAATAATAACGATTATCGACCATGTTTCGATCCGCCTTTGTTTCTCTGGACGAGATCGAACAGCCTCGGATAAAGAATCCCTGTCACGATGCGTTTAACGGAAACCACGAAACGCGTTTAATAAAACGTATTTCTCTCTTCAATTATAGCGTTAATGCATAACTCGTAACGTTACGAATATTCGGCGAAACGAATCGATAGAAAAACATCCACGAGTCAATACGGATTCAAACGCCAATATTTGGTAATTATTCCCAGGAATTTCGTGACGCGATTAAATGTTCGATACGCGTATATCGGATAACAACGAACCTTGTCCCGTTTATTTTCCACGATAATTGCTTCTATAAATATCGCGAGGTATTTAGATAACACGCGAGATATTTCTATATTTCGATCAAATTCACAGAGATCGTGGAAGAAAGCAGAAATCGATGCAAGGATGCGATAGAAGAGCGATTGTATCCGGCACAAGATGTCGAAAAAAAATCCACTTGTAATAATAGTAATAATAATAATAAATAATATAGAAATGGTTTACGTCAGCAAATAATTACGTTTCGTCAAATCTTTTTCGGTTAGACACCCGGATAGAAAGAAAAGCGTTAACGACGTCTCGTTAGCAGCAGCCAGCGGATACGAATAATTAGTTGCGCGAAACATCCCAACAATTTAGCCCTTCCACGTAGAAACTACGTTTTCGAGTGAACGGGAATAATTTGACCCTCGGTTCCTCGGGTGAAAGACGCCTCTTCCCGCTCGGAAAATTGGAGCGTTTTCGAATCGATTCCTCGATTACAAACAATACGCGCGAAATCTGCTTCATCGAGAATTGCCCTTGTTAAATCCTCGGCTAATTAATAATTGGCCGCATCAGCCGTGAAATATAAATTAATGATTTTTCCGATCCATCCGTGCCCGATCCGTTTAAAATTATAACTCGATGTATCTCGAAACGTTCTCGTATTCAAATAAAGCTTATTAAATTTGACGAAATACGTTTTAACGATTTATCCGCATCGCTCGACCCCACCATTTTACGAATACACCATCTTCGTCGAGTGATTCCCGATTTCCGCATCGGTTGCCTCGCTATTATCCAACGATTAATGATTCATCGTCCAATATGATAAATACCGTTTTATTCGCATTAAATCGAATCGTCGTTACGTAAAGGCAAAACAAAGCTTCGCTCTCAACTTTCAATTTCGAGTTTCCAGCCAATGTTTTTCATCTGAACGAATCCGAGGCTCATTCACGGACGAGGAGAGGAGAGGAGAGCGAAGGGAGAAATGGATAAGGAAGGAAACTTGCGTTCGAGAACGTCGACCCGCTGTACTCTACGCTATTAGCTATGTATGGAAGGAAACAAACAGCGGAAATGGAATGGAACGAAGGAAGGAGAAACGATCGAGAGATACTCCCTTCCTTGGCCAAACAAATTTCAATTATCGTCGCCTATTCGTTAGACGCCGGATTTCTTCTTGAAACGATCGAGTCGAGAAAATGGCGGAGACGGAGGAAGCTAACGAGATCACCGGCCGATGCGTTTCGTTTCTTTCGATTCATTTACGAGCATCGACTTCTTCTTTCATTCTCGTCTCACGCGGTTATTCAACCACCGAGCATTATTCCGAAGATATAAACTCGATTTTTCGAATAAAATCGAGGAAAAAATGTATTCTAAGAAACGAAATAAATCGTAATTATCGTTTTTGTCCCTAATTTTCTCGATATGGAGTAGAAAAAAAAAAAGGAAGCAGACAAGATACCGCACGGGGAAGAATGTGCGCGTTTGAAGAAGAAGAGTGGCGAGAAATCGATAAAGACTGCACTGCTGACTGTAAAACGTGTCTCCTGACCCCTCGATCAATACCGCGGTAAACGCGTAACGAGAATTTCAAAACATTTCCGATACGTTTTAAATTCGAACGACACGTCCGTTAAAGTTTTCGATTCGTTGCGTTCCGGAAATTGAAACTCTTCTTCTCAGGAAGAAACCACCTTCGACCGAATATTTTTCGAACGAGTTAATTCGTTAATTGCATTCCTTTTTTTCTTTCGTTTTTCAGATTAAGAAAATATTTCGATTGAAATCTATCGACGCGCGGAAAATCGATAGGACGGGAACGTACCGTCGGGTTGGAACGGCGAACGAACTGAAATTATTACCATATTCTGACGCAAGAGGTAATCTCACGCAAGAAAGGAGACAACGCGAAACCGCAATTGGTTTCTGAAATTATTCCTCCGGCTAGCCATCACGTCAAAGGTATAATGGAACCTGTCTAGAAATGTCTAAACGCAATATACGTCCACGGTTTGTCGCGGTGAAGCCACGCTTATGCGTAACGTGCGTCAGAGAGTGCGTATAATTGGCAATAGAATATTATTATTGTACGACGTGACGCAGGACTAACGAAGAGAATCAGCCACGGAGCGAAACAGTAAGAGGAAGAGACGTAACGGAGAACTCGCGTACGAATAGTAGACTAAAAATCGGCGGCGAACATCTCCAATGAAATATCGAGCGATTTTCGTTCGACGATTGCGAGTTCGATAAGGGTTCGAGGCTTCGCTAATAATAATAATAATAATTAACGATAATCATCAGATCCTTCTCGTTCGAACGCAACGTTCCACCGAGTTCAAAGATCCGTCCGTTAACGATGAAGCATTTCTCCACACGCGCCCACGCGCACGAGCGTGCAACGAGGTATGTACAGGTGCGTCGAGCCGTTGCATTTTTCATATCGTGAACGTCGCGGCGGCGTACGCGGTATTCGTAGCCACGTGAAAATATAGCAATTTGCCGAATTCGTACTACGATAAAAATGAAACGCGACAAATCGACGCGTTTTCACAGATCGAACATCAAAAATTTTACCATCGAATAAATATTATTCTTCGATATTTATTCGAAAATAAAATTGATTTTTGCGAAACAAAACTTTCTATGAACAATTTTCGTGAATACGCTAGGAAATATTCGATGAAAATAAATTTAAATACCGTCTTTTATACGATTCCCGGGTTTCTTTAAAGACAAAAAGATACGATTATTAGGAAAATATATGGAAGAGAGGATGCAATTATCGAAAGCAAGTAGCACTTCCGTCAAAGATGGAGAAAAGTTGTCGCAACAGCACGGCGCACCTGCGAGCAAGGGGGTACCATCACGATGATCAATAACTGGAACCACTCTCGACCGTCGCTATCGTCTGATCTCAGCTTAGTTTCCTCCACCGTCGACACGCACCCCCTGTGAGAAACGCCACTTCGAATCGGGGAAAAGTGTGATTCGAGTCGCGTTAACGCGGTTGCCCGTGTACTCGATGAGGAAGAAAATAATTCGAAAGGAAAAGAAAAATAATCGATCGATTAATTCAAACCCGTTCCACACGATTATACCATTGTACGATGAAAATTGCGAGTATTTCGACGAACCGTCGCGTTTCAGGAACATTGAAACGCTTGCATAATCGAATAACGAAGAGGACGGAAACGAGCAGCATCGCGCGATAACAATACATTTACATATTTACGAAATGCTATTTGCTTTCGTAATAAATCTCATCTCTCGCCGAAAGCATAATCAACGAACGATCCATCGGACGATAAACGGTGGACAAGACGCGAAACACCGATCTACCGGACGAGGGGCATAAATTGTAATGTTTTCCGAGCAACAACTGGAACGAGCGAGAACACGGATCGCGATACGATCTCCGCTTCCGTGTACATCTTCTTCTCGCAAAGCAACATCTCGTAAACAAATATTCCAAGTAATTTTCGCCTACTTTCGCGCAAGGGACGCGTATCGTTCGCCTTGGAGGAATGGAGAAGGTAGTCGTGGAACGACGGGGCGTCGTCGGCTCGTAACTCTGGTTCCGTCCGATTACGTATCGCGGTCATTATCTCGGAGGTAATTTTTGCAAGACGAAAGAGAGAGAGGAAGGAAGAAGGAAGGAGAGAGAGAGAGAGAGAGAGAGAGAGAGTGG
>NW_006263376.1:569954-577746 GCF_000469605.1 Apis dorsata
ATTCGAGGGCCGGCAGCGATGGGTACAGAAGCGTCGGATAAACGTCGCTCCTAATGTTGGGCCTAAACCGAATTATGCGAATTAGAGAGTGGTCGTGGACAGATAATGACCCCCCTCTTGGAAACCGACCGACCTACGTCGCTTTCGCAAGGGAGATTAAACGTTATTAATGATCGTGGCGAGGCTGCACGTGCAACTAACCACCTTCGAAATAACATCCTCGTGTAAAATTAATAGAATCGCGCGAAAAAATTAGGCGTTTCGGATAAGGAGCAAGGAATTTACGAGAACCACCGTCCGCCACCTTGGCTAAGGATAATGAATAGGACGGGGTTTTTTTACCCGAGTCCTTTGGGTGCAATCGCTTTTTAATTAAATCCCCCTCCCAATATCCTATTTATATTTCATATTTTAGATAGTTTGTACCGACCGTTTATATATAAGATATTAAAAAAAAAAACAGATAATTCTGAAATTTATAGGTACTAAGTAAAAAATGGAAAAGAAAAGAAACGCACGACACACATATTTATTTATTTAAAACCGTATGCGTATACGGGCGTATTATCGGATGGATTGTCTACACATTTCCTATACTTTATATTTTCATTTCACGTGACGTTATAAACTTTGTACTCGTCGAGTTGTACGGATTAAATCGAACAATTTAAACGTACGTGTCGATGTAATTATAAACAAAGAAAGAAAGCACTTTGACTTCTCCACGGGAATACGAAAGAAACGATGAATTATATCGATTTATAAATGTTGGGAATTCCTTCAACGCGAAAGCACGCCAAGAATCTCGATACCTGGACTTTCCCAAAACCGAGGCGAAGAATCGTCCCCCCCTTTACGCGTATTTATATTTACGAGATGAATCGAAAAGAAAATATATATCGTCGAACGAAAAGACAATCAAAGTGCATAAGAACTGTCTACTCGAAAGAAGCGAATTACTGAAATTAGACAAAATCACGCGATAGGTAAAAAGGTAAAAAGATTTTGAAATTTGTTCGTTGGAAATGGTGGGACAACAATTCCTCGTACGGCGCAACGCGACGAGTTTAGTCCGAGTTTGCCTCTGTATCGATATACGTGGAACTGCTTCCCAGTTCCTGAGAGCAATTACTCCTGTCTACTATAATTACGCGACGTTGCACCAGCGTTACAAGCTACTCGTACGTCGCTAGATAAGGTCAGGACACGCCGAGTCCCTTTTCCTCCCCCTTGTCCACCACCCGAGCCTCTGCTGCTCGTCCTTTTGCAGCCTCCCCTCGTCCGTATCCCGATCGAGTCGGAGGCGAAATTAATCAGCAATAAATAAGGAACCTGTTACACGGATAATAATTTAACGCTGATTTAATTAGTCGACGCGCCACCGATTCCCTCTCTTATCGTCCCGAATACACCGAGTTTCCAGTTCGAATCGCGGGGTGGGGGGAAAAAATGAAAAGCGCGATTCGACGATTTATCCCCGCGACGCGAGAGCTTTCTTCATCGATATCGCGATCGTGTATCTTACCGTCGAGATCCTTTTTCCTCTCTCTGTTCGGAGCGTAGAAGGAAATTAACGAGGGAAGAGCTAATTAAATCTAAACGTGTTCGAGGTATCGGTTTCCCTATCGAGATTTCCTTCGGCTTCCTTCGTCTCTCAACGTTTCTCCTGTACACGGATTCGAAGCCCTTGGATTCGTATATTTATTATAGGGAGGATTTTTCACGGGCTACGATTCCCATTTTTGGCCATTCGAAATCGAGCCACGCGTAACTGGTAGGCGACAAGAATCGTCGGTTGGAAGAATACGCGATTCGTACGATATACGAACGAAGCGGAAGAGACAAAGAAGCGCGCGTACAATCTCGATCCGCTTGTCCCGCAAACTTGGAGACTATTTGGTTCGCACGCCCATTACACCGGTCACCACGAACTAGTGTAAACGCTTTAACGCGCAACGTCGTTCCTCTCCGTTCACCTTCCAATATCCTCTCCAAAGTACGATCGTAATCGTATTAAATCGCGTCTGAAGGGATACGAGGACGATATCCTGGACTCGATGTCGAGGAATAGTGGATCGAGCGTCTTACTTTAGAGATCGTAACGGAAGGTGGTAAAATGTGGTTTTACGCGGTCGTGAATTCGAAATGAATAAAGGGAAGGAGAAGGGCGTCGAAAGGTTGAAAATGAAGGAAGGATACTCCGATCCGGAATGTAAGAAGGTAGGAAGAAGAACGATGCACCTGCTCACTGGTCCGCTCGAGCGTGCACGCGAACGATCTTCCATTGGCGCGTGGATCACGCTCGCGCTTTCGTATCGGGGCGAGAGGCGAGGTTAGGAGCTCGAGGTAGGGGGGAGAGGGATGGACGATCGGAGAAGAGAGGGAGGATGGAAAGAGAGAAGCAGCGGGAGGCCTCCAAATTACCGGATGCGTCGTTTCGCCGTTCGATCCGCCGGTAACCATACCGATCGATCGAGCACGTGTATGTGCGGTGGTGATCGCGGCAGAGAAAGGGGCGTTTTATCCGGCTGAAAGCGAGGCTTATTGACCTAGCGGCAGTCACCGGCTACGTCGACGTTGGGCCACGCTCTCGAAACCGCGCTCTCGACCTTCTCGAGGCCGTCCGTCCCCTATCCGCGAGATCGAAGCGAGGTCGAAAGGAGAATTCCGCGCGGCGGGGAAGGGGAATGAAGGCGAAATCTGAGGATCGTTGGTCGCGTGTACGTGAATTACTCGGGATTGGGAGCGGATGAAGAAAAATTCTGTTCGAGCCTCGATTGCACCCGGTTGGGAAAGTTGCTCGGGCTGGTGAAAATTTCCTTGGGCCAAGGAAAAATTCCTCCCTTCGTAGGGAAAATGGTAATTACTTGGTTGAAAAGCGACGAGAAAAGAGTAATTCTTCAAACGGTGCTTTCATTACGGTACAAAAATGTAATTCGTTCTCTTTGAACGAATAAAATTTTATTAAATTTTTCCTTTTTTTTCCTACTAAAATAAATAGATGGAGATGGAATGTTTAAAAAGTTTCGAATATTTCATTAAAGGACATTTCAGTTATCTTTGTGTTATCCTTTGACTCGATTCCATCTATTTTTGATTCTTAAAATCAACTTATAAAAAAAAAGCTACGAACGACAAAAGGAACGAAATAAAATATACTTTATCTTTATTTTAAAAAAATAAGGCAAGATTACTACGCGAAGGATGGCCAAAGTCATATTTTACCGCATTTATGCAAAATCACCCTGATTTATACCAACGGTTAAAGCTGTTTTAATACGGTATTTACCTTGTTCCGTATTTCTTCGGAATACAAATAATCCATCCGTGATTACAACTTATGCCCTCGAGCAAAAGTATAAATCGAAAGTAATCGAGTATTCGAAATTTAGCTACTTTAAAGTTGGAACAATTTGCAAAGTGGAAAATCAAACGATTAACCTTTCGAGTAGTTATCAGATTCGCATCGAATGTAAATGAATGTGTTAATCGATGTACACATCAGGGACAAACCAACGAAATACTGCGTTGTTGCGATCTACTTTACGAAGAGATTGTTTGACAGCGTCTTAATCACTGGTGAAGCGCGTTTAACATTATTTTTCGTTCAACTCTAATTTTTATTCGGTAGAATCGATACGATTACGGTGGATGCAGGTGATGAAAAAAGTTTCTTACTAGAGTCTCGCGACAACACGGTGTAACAAAATGTCGACGTTTGACGGGAAATCGTTCCGATTCAATTAGTATCGCTATCCTACTAGACGCGTACGAGGCACATGTGATGCAAGAAAACTTTATCTCGTGGTAAACCGGGTTTTGACTTTCGAACCGATACACTATCGCACCGCGGTACGACGTGCATTCGATCGCGCATTCGCTTTTTCACGAATTTCTCCCGAATGAAATCAACGTTCACGGTTGAAAATCGATCTCTTGTTTAAAAGAAATCTTTCAATTATTATGGAAGAAGAAACGCATATAAGGAAATGTGCGAATCGAAAGAAAGAAACGAGTATGATTACGCGATATATAGAGTTTGATTGGCTTAAACTGGGTTTAAATAAAGGAAAATAAAAGGTAAGATTCCTCCTAAGGTTCGAAGCTTCGTTTCGAAAAAAAGAATCAACTTTGAAAATCTATCGAACACGTGTCTGTTTAAATAACTATTATTTGTACCTAATAATAGTACTAATGTTAATGTCGATAATAATTATCGATAGTAGTACTTTTTTAGTTGTTAAAGACATTGCATTTTGTAGCGCAAGTCACCGTACGTAAAATAATTTTAGACGAATTATATCATTAGATATAGACTCGCGATATTATTACGCGACCATTCGATTATTTATTTCTTTCCACCTTGTATATTATCAGATCTTATCTCTCGAGTGTGCGCAATCTGCATACTTGGTAATAACTTAGCGAAAGAGTTAAAAAGAAAGCGGGGAAAATTATAAGCCTATCGATCGAGGAATAATTTCTTCGAATCGTTAAATCGTGTCATTAATAATACGAAACGTAACATTAATGTTACTCAGAAATATCAAAAGTTCGAAAGTTATTAAGACAAGAACGGAACGACGACCTTGCTCCGAGAGCAGCGAGTCGAATTTTTTCGCGATGTTGCATATCTTTTAACAGCCGTTTAACCGGCCGACGTGACCGATAAAAATGTGTTATAAATGCGTCTTCGAACAGGCACACGTGCCTCGCGTATTTCGCGTGGGCGTCCGTGTCCATTTAACGTACAAGGCCCGATCTTACGAGCCGTCGTTCGCTTCGATCGCACTCTCTTCGTCTTCGTTCCGTCGAAACGAGACCAATCCAAATAGAGGAGATGCATCGTACGAGATGAAAGCCGAACAAACGAATATTCGAAATGACGTTTTTCTCGCCTAAACACGGGAATAATTTGAAATCGTTTGTCGCCCATCGATCGCAACTTTCGTTCACGAAAAACGTCGCGTTCACTTATCTCGTACGTTTATTTCGAAATAATAAGTTAAATATTTAAGTTTCGTTAGATATATATATTTTGAGGTGTAAAAATAATTGTTTACGCGAACGTTAAAGTTCTCCTGTTCGCTCAGGGGAACGTAATCACTCGCGACGATACGCTCGATAATAAACGCTCCACGCGAACTGCGTTTCCATTATGCTGAAACGACGTAATTTCGTGCTGGTACCTAATATTTATAACGGATCCACAAGTTTTCCCTACTGCTCTTCCGCGGTCGATCCGCACCAAAGATAACCAAGCTTCCGTAACAGTTTACACTCGCGTATAATTTGTAATTGGTTCGAGCCTACAGGTACAAATTATCCATGTTACACAAGATACGTATCTTCTGCTTTATTTTAATCCACGAGTTAAAGTGACGGCCGTCCTAGTGCACCGTTGCCTCGAAAATATCTACACATTTTAACGTTTAGATTTTCGAATCCCTTCAACTATATCTTGAAATAAATATATCGACGATAACTTGAAAAGTTTTTCCACAGTTTAAGCGTGCGATTACAGATTAAATCAAAGATTTTATTCTCGACGAAATTTTTATCACCGATCACCTTGATCTTTAATTCGATACGAATAATTCTGATATTAATCTGATATTAATCTAAAAAAAAAAAAAAAATTAAACAAAAGTTAATTAAGATTAAATCACAGAGATACCTTAATACCTTTAAAATTAAATATGAAACTAATTAGAAGCAGGGAAAAATTAAAAGACAAAGGGCGCGAATTCGTAGTTAGCCGAGAGAAAACTCCCTCGAGAATGCTCGAGAACGTTAACGAGAATCTTAATTGCGAGCCAGTTGCAAGGTCTTTTCCTTCGATGTATACGTATACGCGACGCACGGCGTAGAAACGAAACACCGCTGTACTACCCTACTAGGTTCGAAGCGTTTCGGATGGAGGGGGGATAGAGAAGGATCGACTCGACGCGATCGCGAAACGACTCGTTGCTGAATTCGAATGCGAAGCAACGCGTGTCCGACGAAAGCATTAGCCGAGGGCACGTCGATTAAGCGGCGCGAATCGCGTGGGCAAAGACATCGGGAGACAATAAAAGCGGCGCCTCCGCCACACGTTTCTGGAATCCGGCCAGATCTCCTTGCGCCAACTCCAACCTAACCGTAACCGTTATCGGCGTCGATTACCACCGTTTTTTCCAAAACACGTATCATATTTTCACGAAATTTATATTCTCAAGCTTCCAATTAAATTGAAAAATGATTTCGAAGAACTTCTTTGAGATCGAGAAAAAAAAAAAAAAGAAAAAAAATGTTATAAAATTCAATCACATTTCTGGTCACGTTTTTACGCGTGTCAATAACGTTTTAATAACGTTTGTGCCACTTGTTATCTAGAATAACATCAAGTCTGATAAACGAAGGCAAGAGGAAAGTAAAAAAAAAAAAAAAAAAGGATCGTCCGTTCGCGTCTCCAAGACAATTTTCCTCTTTTTATGTCGCGACCAATTACGCAGCCTATCCGTTACAAGAAAATCTTTTCCCATAGGAATATCGTCCCATCTCATCTCTTCAGCCCCTCCTCTTCAGTAGCTTCCGTTAATGAACGTAGACAACTTTAACGCCCTTCATTTATTCCTCGACCTGATTGGATCTCGTAACCTGGTTACTCGCGACACGAGCATTCTATAGATATTAACGATTTTCTCGAAACGTACGTACGTATTGCGAAACTTATTATTTTCTCGAAACATTCTTTCCCAACTTAAGAAAGATGAACAATAGCGTCGAGTCGAATCCATACGAGTTCTGAAATGCAACGACGAGTGCTCGTTATTATCGTTTATCGCGACTACCTACCTACCTATCTATCTATCTAGAAAGAAAACGCGGCAGTATTATTCATCGAACGTGTTCCGCGACGAGCGTCAGGAAGTTTTTGCGTTGTGTTTGGATCGTTCGAAGGCATTCGAGCGATCTCATTCCACGCATTGCTCTTTTTCCCATTTTTTTTCCCTCCAAGATTCACCACAAATCCATGAATCCCGTACTCTTTTATAAATCGAAGCACGTGGCGATATCTCTCAACCGATCGATATTATTAAAAGAAACGGGTGGTTCTTCGCTTCGATTAACGATAATACGGGGCCACTCGCGTTTTATCCCGCGATTCGAAAAATCCATTAAAATGTATACACGTTGAAAACAACTTTTCTTGCTTTTCGATCGATGATTGAATCGTATATTCGGACGGAAAGATCGGAGAAAATAATCGGCGAAGAGTTTATTCCCGACTTCCCGATAATATTGTTGCGGATTAATTCAATACCGATGATGTTCATAGTGTCGATATACATTATTGATATACTTATGGTAACGATATGGCCCGGTACCAATCATACGTACTCGATTAATTATCGGCCACGCTTTTTTTCTCTTAATCGTAAGATCATTAACGACCAATGTCGTTTGTCCATGCGTGTATCTTTAAGCGAATACATTTATTATACAACCGTGTTCCATGTTACCTCGAAATTACACGTTTCCATACATCCTTTCGAACATCGACCCGCATATTTGCCTCTCGTACCAAGACATTTTTTTGTATCGCAAGTCTCGCCTAAATTTATCGATCCTTTGATCTGTTTTTATAAGAATTAAAAAAAAAAATATATATATATATATATGTATACTTATTTAAAGTACATTTATAAATATCAAACGAGATAGATAATAACAAAAATCCGAGAGAAAAATAACATAAACATATAATGATCGTTGTATCTTTTGAGAAAGAAAAAAAAAAAAAAAAAAA
>NW_006263376.1:577941-580930 GCF_000469605.1 Apis dorsata
ATATCGTTGTATCGTAGGTGACCCATAACAATTTGGATTAAATTTTTTTAGTTTGTATTTTACTCGATAAAGAGCACTTAATGACATTTATCGCTAAGATACGAGTACGTATATAGGATAAAAATTAAATATCGTAAAAATTAATCTAATTTAAATTTAATCTAAACAATTTCAAACGATAAAATATATAGTAGTTTTTTTTTTGTCCTTCGTCGTAATGAAATTCGCTTTCCATCGACAATTAAAAATTAAAGGTAACGTTGATGCAAAAAAAGGAGGGAAGAAGGGAAAAATCGGTCGAACGATCAGTTCATTAAGATCTAATCCGTAATAGCGAAAGAGTCGTGGATGACAAACGACGCGTTGGGAACAGGAACGACAACCTCGTCTCATTTTGTAGCATATCAACCCGTTTAACCACCGACGGCAATTACAGATCGAGCGTTATTATTACCGAAGCCCACCTGCACGAACGAGGTTAACGACACTCGTGCAGCCTATATACTTTTACCATTTGTTTTTATGCAAATTCGACGCAAATTCAATGAAAAAAATAAACGAAAGAAATATAAATGAATCATCGACGTAAAATGGATATTAATGGATATTAATCGACGAAACAAAGTGGCGTATCGTTGTTACAAACAAACACGTATCGGAATAATCGGACTTTTAACCGATAATGCACTGAAAAGATAAACGATTGTTGATTCTATAAATATTGATTAAAGTGAGATACGTAATAGCGCGAATTACGTAATAATACGAATAGAATACAAAATAAAAAATAAAAAAAAATGAAATTCTTCTTTTCTCGCACAAGTTGACACGATATATATAAATACTTATACTTGGACGTTACATCATGAGTTACATTTAATAGTCGACATTTCGACACGACGGAAATTTGATTTCGTTCCAGTATCAATTCGAGAGATTTCGACGAGATTTTAAGCTTCTACGAGAAACAAGAAAGTCGAACGTAATATCTGAAACTAGAGGAAGCTAAATGACAAAATACGAAAGTTTGGAAACTCGTTCGTCCCTACTCTCGTGTTTTCGCGTTTCGCTACTTTATGTAAAATAATATGCGCGTGACGAAAAATTCACGTGGTATACAATGTAGAAAAGGATGAACGAGAAAAGATTGGTTCCACGCGGTGAAAATTCCATCGTAAGTAAAGGAAGAGAGAAATTACGGATTACATCTTCGTAAACGATATTTACGAAACGTTAAAAACAAATTTCCAATTTGTACGAATTTCTACGAATTTCTTCTACGAGGATTGTTTTCGCACAAGTAGGTATATTACTACGAGCTTTTTCCAACCAACGCTTCAACTCGGTCGGGAAAAATTAGTTCCTTTGAAACAGTCGGCAATGGCGGGAAATTTCAAAATATTTGTATAAGAAGATCGTAAGATATTTGTTTGAAGTTGCAACGTTGCAAGAATATTTGAAATTTCAGCGGGCAAAGTACAGCCGTTGGAAGACAGCTGTTGGATCCATTGGGATGTCAAAATGTTTCGTATCATCCGATCTTACGTAATTGGGAAAAGAGAAACGACCTATAAAAGTTAAAACTGAATTCGAGCTGCTAAGCTTCGGAATCGGTTCGACTCGAGAATTATTTCAACGATAAATTTTCCGAATCGTAAACAGGAAAAGCTTCTCGCCATGTTTCGCCAAAGCTGGAAACAGAATCCGTTTCTTCGTAGAAGTGTAAATTCATAGAAGTGTGCGTCTTTCAAATAACGTACGATCTTAATTTCTTCCATTCTGTTTAGTCGACGTATCTGTTCGATAAATGTTTCGTATTTAATAACATTTCCACGCAACTTAATAACTCGAATTTCGCGAGTAAACGAGTTTTGAAGATAGACGGACAATTAAAATAGCAGAAAAACGATGGAAAGAAAAAACATCTCCCCTATATCTGTTCGTATCTGTTTAAACGGTTACCGCTTATCGTTTATACGAGACAGTCGGCACGTAAATACTTATCAATATCAAAAATCCCACATTCGTCCAAGCGTCGCTCTCTCTCTCTCTCTCTCTCTCTCTCTCAATTTATCTTTCTTCTTTTCTTCATTTTTTCCCCGAACGATCCAAGATTCGTGGAAGGCAATCGAGCGAAACGGCAAGAACGTTTCTCTCGAAATGATCGGGTTTACGACGAAAATTCTATCCTATCCCTCCATATACGCGCACGTTCGCCGAACAATCAACGTTCCATGGGGAGCGCATCGATGGAAAAACGATGGCCACTGAACGTAGGGAACGCGAGAGAGAGAGGCGAGGTAAATCCGAATCGTTACGTAAAGCTGGACACGATGAGCTCGCGTCGGATTGTTCGCGGCAGAGAAAATGCATACGATAACGGGACTCGCTCGTCCACCCCTCCTCCCCACCCGTTTCGTTTCGTTTCGCTTTATCTCGATTTCGCGTGGCCCGAAAGCTGTGGCTCGATTTCTTTTCCCTGCCACCGTGGCGAATTTTCACGGATTTCCACGGAACCGGTTTCCACGGCACGGCTATCGGCTTATCGGCCGACAACATCTCGCAGACGCACGCGTGCCATCGATAGCGGCGCGTCCACGCGTTGCACTTTCAATAATTCAACGGCGGCGGCACGACGACATCCAGCCGAACGGAGCCGCGCCACTCCGCGGGACACGCAACGCCACTTCCTCGAAATTCTTCTCGATCGACTGATAATTTCGAGGTCACGCGCGAAATATACGTCACGAGTCATCGTCTATAAGTCACCGCGAGCAAATAACATCTCTCGCGTTCTCACAGACTCCTCTCCCCTCCTCCTGTCCCGCCGCGCCGTTTCTTTCACCTCGCCTCCGTTCTCTCGTTTCCTCCTCGACCATCCGCTAATCGCACCTTCTCCGTCCGACTCGGAGCCGCCGTATCTACGGGTCGTTGATATCGCTTCGCCTCGTGTTTTCTCGGATAACGTGTATAGCCGCCGTCTGCCGCG
>NW_006263376.1:581147-584232 GCF_000469605.1 Apis dorsata
TTGACAGATGGGACTGACTAATGCAACCCGCCACCACGTTTCTCTACCGTGTATAAACTTTTAGTTGTACGCGCTCTCTCTCTCTCTCTCTCTCTCTCTCTCTTTCTCTCTTCTTCCTACCGAGCGACGAGGCCTTTCTCCAGAGAGAGAGAGAGAGAGAGAGGAGAGGATTGACACGCGTGACGTGGTATTCCATCGATCCTCCTATCAAGGTTTTGAAATTCGTCCCACCAGACACTCGCATTTCGTGACTTTCACATTCGAATTTTGTACAGATCGATTTGTATATCGCGCCAACTTGTAAATTTATCGAGAAAATGTAAGACGTCGAGATATAGGTATATAGGAATGTTTATATTTAAGTGACGCGAATTCGATTCGAACGAATAGTTTCCGGATATGGGATCGAAGGAGAGATCGAAGTGCGATGCGTGTCGTGTTGCTAAAAATATGCCGCTTTGTTGGCTAAATGCGAATCGTGTGATTATAAATATGCAAAACGAACGGAAAGATATCGATCGTTGATACACATTTAATAGTAATACACAATAATAATCGAGGGATCGATAATCAATATCGCTTTGCAAATTTTTTTGCCAAATAGTAATTTTTGTCCTAACTTTTCCATCTCCACTTTAAATACGATTTTAAAGAATTCAATTATTTCGATAAATATTAAATTATAGAAACGTTTGTAATTCGAGTAAACAAGTGTTTTTCAACGTGCAATTTAAACATGCATTTTCTTTTATTAGCAACGCAAAAATGCGTTTACAGAAATGAAACGTTTAACGATAACTCGTTGAAGAAACATCGAACATGGGAAGTTGTTCCTTATTGCATCCGCAAAGCTTAACTTTATACCTACCTAATTTCCTTTACAACTCGAAACGACCATACCTTGGCATAGTAATTCGCGTTAATTAGAATCTTCTTCTTAATTCCGACGCGCAAAGCATAGCGGCAAACCGTTTAACGTTACTTATGAATCATCTTGTATATATACCAACACGGACCAACTCTCGGAAAAGATAGTTTGTTTTCGCGAATAAATTGGAAAGATCGTGGCGAGGCCATTTTCTCAAAATTTACTTCGATCAATGTCGAAACGAAATAAAACGTACACACAGTTTTCGACAAGAAAGACACGATTTCGCGCGCGCGCACACGCAACCGGTGTCCCCGGTTCGCATTTTTCCAACCGCGTGCACGCTGAGATATATACGTAGATATATTGTGAGACGTAAAGTATACCTGGATAATTACATAATTTCCTGTAAGAAGTTTTTTCCAACGTGCCGCGGTTCTGGATCGCGGTGTCCGTAGCCGTGATACCAGCTTCTCGAGAAGTAAATAAAAGATTATCCGAGAAAGGACTTTAACACCTTCCTCGCATTGGCTCACGATATGATGCAATAAACACGACACACCAACCGTAACGTCTCGAGACGTTCTACTCTCGCGGATCGAATTCCTACGACAAATCCACCATTTTCCCCGCCAAATTTTATTCCGAGATGATCGAAATGAAATGGAAATTTTCCATCTTCGGAAAAACGCGTGGGAACAAAATGTTAACGCGAGAATTATCGAGTCTTCTTTATGTTTTATTTAACCCCCGCCAACATTCGCTCGCCGCAGTTCACCGCGCGAAGAAGCACCGCTTTCGTGTAAACGAGTTTACGAACAGATTGTTCCATCGCTGTTTACGTTAAACGAGTACGAATGAATATACTTTTACTCTCGTTCTATCCTCTTATTCCTCTCGTATTTTCGAATTAATTTGATCAACATCGCTTTTTATTTCTCTTCTCAACTTCTTCCACTTCTATTATCCTATATCTATTACGTCTATCTTCTCTTCTCGAAAAATAATAAGTTGAATAACGTTCAACTTGTGAAATATGAATTTCTAGCAATTCGTTTAACTCCTCCAATTTCCATGAAACCCGTAATCGCAACGGGTTTATATCCAACCCTGATCCATTTAATTATGAGGGTAAAATAACGATTAAATATAACCGCGCATAATAAAACGAACTATAACACTTAATTTGAACTTGGCTGCAACTTGCTCTTTTAAAATTCAATTACGCTTCTCTGGCATCGTGACACGTTACATATTAATAATCCACGACACGGTCGATGAAACGCGAATGTCGAGCCCACCGTTCAATACCCGCGAGTAAGAATGAACAAAACTGTTGCGAGAGATAAGATCCCTCTCTGTTTTAATTTGTTTCTCTATTGCAATAAATAGTAAAATCCCGCTATCTCCGATTCAACGATTCGCGGAAATACGATGTGATTTTCGATCCGTGTCTGTGCGCAGGCGAGTTTCGCCCAGTTTCGTGATTTCGCGCTCAACGAATGATACGTCGTTGGATTCCAATGAGAGACACTTGTTGCAACTCGTGGATATCTTTGCAAATGATCTATCATCAAGTCGAGATAAACGATTCGTTCTCACCCTGTATATCTTTTCATTAATTTGAATTAATTAGAAGAGAAAATTAATTTTGTCTGAATTATTTGTATATAATGTTATGGAGAAAATTGAATAAATTATTATTATTATCATTAACTATCCGTAAACTCGTATAATTAATTAGAGAATAATGGATTAAGAAAATATGCAATTTAATATAATATATGTAAAACGATGTAATGTAACGTAATAATAAATATTGTTGTGAAAATAAAATTTCGTTTGTTTTTGCTAATGATGTAACGCGATATCAAAAAACATAGCCATATATCTTCTGTTAACTTGATAACGTAAGAAAATTATGTTGCTTTAAATTCATGAAATAATCATTATAAAAATATATTATACGAGTGAAATGAGATTAAATATTTAGGATGAAGGAATATTTATGGAAATAAATACGATATTAAAAATATAAAATACAAATATATTAAATATTATAATTACAGAATTATCTCCATGAAATAAAATAAAAAGTGACCTCTTTCTCAAAATCTCTAATCTCTATCTTTCAGAATCAAACGCATAACTTAAAAGATATTTCATTTGAATAAGTGCATGTACATATATATTCATTAAAAAAAAAAAAAAAAAAAA